>NW_024039485.1:60000-167500 GCF_016077235.1 Cyprinodon tularosa | reverse complement strand
AAACCGTTAAAAAGGCCCTTTTTCAGTTGAAACAGGGCCACATTTTATCAGTGGACATTCATGGAAAAAACCCAACTGTTGTCTGATACAAAGGTAACTTTGGTCTAAGAGAAGGTCAGAGGGCATTCTCTGAAGTAACCAGCCACCTGTAATTAGCACATATTAAAGGTTAATACCCATCTCTTCTGTGAGTCTGCATGTTAAGAACTGTTGTTGTCATGTTGAACCGGAATGAATCGGCTTTTGTAAACCTTTCTGAATCTAAATGTTATGTCTTGGGCACAGAAATGAAACTGTCTTTAACACACAGATGGAGTCTTTGACGCTATCTGACCAATCTGATCCCAATCTGTAATTAGCTTTGGTACAGCCTTGATGTGGGAGAGCATAAAAAGCCAGAGTGCATGCAGTGTCATTGACAAACACAAGACAGGTGGGAAAACCAGGGGAAAATGAAGTGGTAAGATTTTAAACATTTTCTTTTTTTAACTGGTTTTTATTTAATTTACAGCTGTATATAAAAGAAATTCAAATAACATTTTTTTTACCTTCAGTTTCATGTTTTGTCTGATACTGCTACCATTTGCAGTCATAGGAGTACAAGGCCAAATGAGAGGTAAAAGACACAAAACCTCCATTTATGTATTTTTCTTGCATGAATCTGCAGTGAAAACTAATGAAAACCAGAAAATAGGGATAATGTGTTTTCCTTCTTTCCTTTAAGCTCCAAGACGACACGTGTTGATCTTTCTCAATGGTGAGATTTTTAGCCAATTTTTTTCCTCCCTGTTTTGCTGTTTGAAGAATAACACATATTTTATGTGTGTTTTTTTTATTTTCTTATAGAGGCACTTGGGGCAACAACTGAAAGAGCAACACCTGCCAAAGTCACAGGTTGGTACATCGTAGACATTTTTTCCAGTCTTCATTGCTCATCTCTCTACATCCTTAAAATAACTTTTTGTTCCCTATTAGAACTTTAAAACAGGATAAAAACAGGGAAGAGAAACCTACACAGAATTATTTTGTAGTATTTTTTGGCTTAATATTTAAGAAACACTAAAACAAATGTGTGAGATTATGTTGTTAAATTTTATTTCCTCATGCAGCAAAGAGAAACCCAGTTGATAGACCAGTGAGAGACCAAGATTCAGATGGTATGCTACTGTTTTGAATATTTGTGATGATATTTTTATTAATCAAAATAGAATAGATTTGAATTAAATGTCAACAAAATATTCAATTTATAGATTTGTCTGAGATGCAGTCAGCAGAAAGTTTAGTCACCCCTGGCTATCAAGGTGCAGTATGAATCATACTAACTTTATATTTTAAAACTTTATTTCCTATTTAAAAAAGAAGTAAAGTGAAGTAACCTTTTCCCCTTATATTTCAGGACCTGATCAAAGTGGAAGTGAAAGCAAAGGTGAATTTTTTTATTTGTGTTCTGAATTACTGTAAATCACAAAGTTTGCAGACATGCAATGCCCTGCAAGAGTCTTCATATCCTTTAACATTTCTCACAATTGTATTACATTACAACCAGAAATGTTTATTGTATTCGATAAGCCTACACTGTTATATAAATGTGATTTAGGATGGACCAGATTTATGATTTACATTTTGTTTTACAAATACAAATCTGATAGTGAGCTGTATCATATGCTTTATAGAACCAACATTTAAAGCAAGTTAAGAGAAATTAGAGGTTATTTGGGGTATTTTTCAGCACTTTTGCCATTGTAGGGATGCAAAACAAATATCAGTCAGTAACCCTGTGTGGAGAGCATGCACCGATAATTAGTGGCCTTAATCTAAACATTTCTATTGTAGCTCTGGCTCTATATTAAGGGGTTTTGTTCTGCTGACATTCTCAAATCTTGCAGCCTCTCACAGGTTTTTCTACCAGGATTATGCTGGTTTTATCTTAACATTGAATCATATCAGTTTTCTGTCCCCTTCAAATAAAAAGTATTCTCACAGAATGAAACGCGTATTTAGTTGGAAATTATGTGATAATGTTTCTATCACTCCAGTGTGACCATGGGCCTCTTGGCTGCTTCTGAATAATCCTCTCCTTGCCAGGCCTGTCTACTCAGAAAAACAGCCATGTTTTGGTAGATTTTCAGTTCTGACATACTCTTTCTTTGTCTGAAAGATCGCTTTATCAGTACTCTGTATTTTTATTTTTTAGGCTTGGGATACTGTTTTCTAACTGAACCCTGCTCTAAACTCTAAATAGAAATAATCTGCTGTTGTTTGCACCCAAATTTATTTAGTGGCATAAAAATAAGAGGGAGCTGTACAAAAAAGCAACACTTTTCAGATTTTTATCTGTTAAAAAAAGAATGGATTCTATTCTTTTTGCAGTAAAGCAGACATTTCTGTTGGATTATCAAATAAATTGGACCCCAAAACACTAGGAAGTTTGTAGTAGTGACAACTACGGTTGTCAAGGAAGGTCATACAAAGAATTAGATTCATGAAAAAGTTTCATTTCTTACAGAAACATCAAAAGACCAAGACAGCTTTGAGCATACTGATCCCAAAGCTGGAGGAAGAGAACAGGAGGCATCAAGGGGAAAAACAAGAGCAGGAACCCACAGCATGCTGCTACTAGATCGGACCAGCGAGCCTGTTCAGGATTATAGGAGCCAGGAGCAAACCAAAGGTCAAGGCAAGCCACAGGGTGGTGAAGGACAGACTGATCTGGGTAGTGAAGAGGGAACAATGGGAAAGTCTGGAAGAGCCACTCAAAGAGGCAAATTCCAAAATCAGCCTCAGAGGGTGCACCCGGATAAAAGCAGAGTGACATCTGGGGAAACCTCAGAGGGTAACGATGGGAACCTGGCTATGGTTCACAACAGTGAAGGTAAGACCACTCATTGAGAGGCAACCAAAGGTTTTTAAAAAGTATGAAAATTAGTTAAAAAAGATGTTTAAATGATAATATTCCAACAGAAACCAGAGAATACAGCAGCCCTGAAGCATAGGTGTTTGGTAAGAACATATTTCCTTGACTAAAGTTAGAAATAAAGTAACTGATTGTTAATGCATGCAGTTCTCATGAAATGTTGTTTCTTTTATCTTTAACCCTCACAGATTCCAGCATCTTATCTCCAGGCAGGACTGGATGGAGACTTCTTTTTTCTTCATTTTTTTCTGAAACTCATTAATTTCTAATGTCTCTTTTAACAATGGATGGCTTAAAGTATCGTTGGTGCATGCAATTCATCTGCTGTAAATATATACACAGAGTTTTCCTATGTTTTTCAGAGCTGCTTCTTTTCCATGAGTCAGGAGCCTCCATAGGTTGACTCATCAGAAGCAGACAGGATGATTCAAACGCACCTAATGCTGGGGATTTCTTTATTACCTTCAAATAGAAGTTTTTTTCTCCCTGTTTTTGTATTTTTATCTAAATCTGTGGTTTGTTTGAATCCTGTTTTGGGAGTAAATCAAGAATGAGCTGCTTGTAGTAAAAGCTTGTGTATGAAACTTGCAATCACAATAAATAAAGGGGATTTTAATTTGTTTGGCTAAACATTGATTGTGAAATTGAATTTTATTTGTCATTAAATACAAAAAAAAAACATAAATTACAAATGGGACCTGCATGAAATATCATTTTCCAATGCATTCTCATCCAGCACAGATTAAATCACCTTCATGAAAAACACTAAATCCCTGCAGACTGTTTATCATTAGAAGCTAAAAGAATACAAATGATTATTTAACACATTTCTTTTAAAGATTTCAAAAGCAGTCACAAGCAGGAAGCTTTTACAGTTTTCCTCATCCTATCATTTGCTAATGTGTCGAAGCTCATTGTAGATATCCGACTGGACTCCGTGTAATTCCTTTAAAGCCAAGTAAACAGATAAAATAAATAACTATCCATATATACTTTGTTGTAAAACATCTTTTAAATGTTCAAATAATGCATAAAAAGATTTTTTTATAGATATATAATCAGTTACATAGTAAGATTTTTTTTTATGTATCATTATGTATTTTAGTCGTCATGTAAAAATATCAAATTATTCAATTTTCAACGCTAAATATTTTACCTCATATGGAGATTCTGTCAGTTCTGGTGTAATTTTCTTTGAAGCAGATAAAGGTAGATTTCTTCTTCCTATATGCAACAAGGGAAAATGATTGATGTACTCCTCAGGGTTCAAGAAAAAACACAGAACGTTGATAAAATACTAGAGAAGTTTACAAGTTTACCATCATGAGTCTCTCGCTCCCGTCTTCTCCTGTGCAGACTAGTGAAGCAGAACACACAAATGATGAGGAATATGGACAAGATAATGTCAGAGGCAATGATGCCAATCACGGAGCCCACATTAATTAGGTAGCAGGGGCCACAGTCTGTGAGTAAACATGAGAAAAAGGAGATTTTAAACAGAGTAGAGGATCAGATCAATGTGTTTATTTAAAGAAAAATGTTGAAAAAAATCTACCATGCTGTCCTTCCCCTGAGCCTGAAAGAGATAAATGTTTGAAGCATCAGAGAATGCATACTTCTAAGCTTTTGCTGTAATGCAGTATAAATGTATAAGTCTCACCAAACATGGAGCCCACAACACAGAGCGCATCGGGCATTTTCTCAGATGAGGAGGAAGAGACAATCCAAAGATTAGTAGATGTTTTCTTCTTTGTTAAATAGCTGCTTTTTTGTGTCCATGAACAGGATGCTGGAAGTCAGAGTAAGGGTTGGAGTCTCCACGGTCAGTACTGTATCAGAAAGTAGGTTTGTCTGCAAGAGAAGGAGGAGCACAAAGAGGGACACCACTGACAGAAGAGGAAGTTACAGTCTCTGCTGTATCTCTTTTCTAATACACATGATATTTGTACAAATGGTCTTTGTCAGAATAGAAAAGCATAATATCACCAAAATTTAGGCCACAATCAAGATTATATTGTAATTTAAACGGAATAATCCAAATAAAAATAGCTGCAGAAGCCAGCAGCTTCAGGTTCCTTTTATCTCAAACTTAGTTTTTGCTGAAATACGAGTGATCATATCATCAGAAAATTTCCTGATGCTGTGTGGTTAAGCGCAGGTGGCTGGCTGAGGTCAGTAATGCCTGGTTTGAAAGGCCTTCACCACAGCTTTAGTCTGAAACAACACTATCCTGCCAGCAAACTGAAACTAAAGTTTTTCTCACTGATTTGGAGCGGAAACTTCTTTTTTTTAATGTTCCATAACCCAATGATGTTTTACATCATCAAATATAGTGCTCTCCCTAATTATTTACTGACACAAAAGCATTTCTATGGTTTTGTGTCATGGTTCAATACACCGGAGGCTATGAAACCACAAATAAGTAGTGTAGGATGTTGGCAGACATGTGTCTCACTGTCTCGGGGCGACAGTGGCGTTGGATGTAGGAGTTTGCCCTGAAATCGAAGGGTTGACGGTTCAAGCCCCGACTCTGACTTTCATTGTCGTTGTGTCCTTGGGCAAGACACTTCACCTGCATTGTCTACTGATGGTGGTCAGAGGGCCCGGTGGCGCCAGTGTACGGCAGCCTCGCTTCTGTCAGTGAGCCCCAGGGCAGCTGTGGCTACAATGTAGCTTGCCACCATCAGTGTGTGAGTGTGTGCGTGAATAGGTGAATGAATGTAGTGTAAAGCGCTTTGGTCAAGTCTCCTAACTTGAATAAAGGCGCTATATAAGTACATGCCATTTACCATTTACTTTATGACAAGAACAGCATCTAAATATGCAAAATTAAACAGGCAAATTGGATCAAGGAGACACCTAAGCCCTTGTAGTTTAGAGACTTATAGTTTAGGGGTGTTGAAGCAAAGACGGCGGAAATAATGTTCAAGCCAAACAATTCTGGTTTTCATGTTTTTGAAAAGAAAAACATATTTCACTTTTCATGACTTTCACTTTTTGAATAAGCACTCTGTGTTTCTTTGAAATTCTTAAGAACTGTAAAGGACTAAATATGAGCAAACAGCACCAGCCAAACCTTTAATTAAACCACCTATAAAATAAAATCCATGCCATACTAATATGATAACTGTTCACTGGGAAATTTATTATAATGATAATAAATCATTCTTAAAAGAGGGGATTTTGATGTCTAATTAACTTAAACAGAATTTTTGGTTTTCAGTAACCGTAAACCATAATAATCAAAATAACATAAAATAAAGGCTTGCAATATTATACAATATTTGTATAAACATACCGTATATATATTACTTTTGTTTTCTTAAACAGTCACCAAAATATTTAACCTTTTTACAAAATTCTTATATATTCAAATTTTTTGTACCTGCAGTATTGGCAAAAAAAAAAGACATTTCTTTTTTATCAGAGTTTTTTAATGTTAATCCAGTTATTTTTCACAGAAGATTTTAATTTGTATTTTTATTCTTGTATTAATGTACTGGTCTATGGTAAAGCAACTGCTTCCACCTCATAAATAAACACATTAACCAAAGGTACACATATGTGAAATAAGACAGATTTCTCAACCTATTAATCAAAGCTCAAATGTGTTTTACTGTTATTCTCAGGTTAGGTAGAAGCTGCTTTCATAAACTGAACCTGTAGAAATGTAGTCAGATCTGTGGGATAAAAAATAAAAAAAATCCCTCCAAAATGACGGGCAAAATGGACGCTGAGTGTCCAGAAGATTCTCAGATTGTTGAAGTAAGGAATGAAGCAACCATTTAGACAAGGTCAAGACAGATTAGCCAGACAATGCTAAGATATAAGACTGGTCTTGGTCAACATGTTTTCTTCATTTGACTCCAGGCGCAGTTTCACTGCAAGATTTGATCAGCAAAACAGTAAGACTTAACGGATGTGGCTTCAAAACAGGTCACAATACTTAAAAGGTCACGGTAAAGCCATGATAGACCAGATATCAATGGACTAAATAGAAAAACTGTTAAGCTTTATAAACATAAAGAAATATTTACCATACAAACGTGTATTATAATTTCATTGCAGAAAAATAAAAACAGAGAAAAACAAATATGTAAGTTTTTTTTTTTCTAAACATTCAACATGATCATAATAGTGCAGGGCAAAAAGATGTGTTTAGAAGTAAAAAGAAAAACTCCTCATATTCACATGGTTTGGTGTGCATTCCTTAGTTTTGCATTCCTTAATTTTGATTATTTAAACTTGATTTGTACCTGTCAGAAATATTTGATACTGATGACAGTATCACTACTTTGTAAAAAAAAAAAAAAAAAAAAAAAAAACTGATTAAAAACTTACTTAACCTAGAAAAAGTTCTTAAGAATAAAGCCATAACATGATATTAGGTCATCTTTACATAAAAAATGGTTAGTTTAAGGCTAACCAACAGATACTCGCATTTTAACCCTTGCCTAGCTTGTTGTCAACCAAAAACTACCTGTCGAGGGTGCTATTGAGTAAGTATAGACACTATGCCACGATGCTCTCAAAATGAGCTGTTCACATTGTTTATTCCTTTATTCGTGATGCTTATAATTCCATGTATAGTATAAAGTCCATTTTGCATTTGAAAATTTATCAAAATGTAAAAATTTTTATAGATTTTACATTAAATTGCTAATAATAGTAATTGTGTAGTAGTGTACTTACAAAGTGGGAAACTTAGAAAATGCTGGAATATTTTTTAGACATTGTCATTAAAAAAAGTTCTCAAAAATTTTTGGCACCCATGATAAAAAGAAAAAAATGAGTAATAGCTTTCAAAACAAACAATCTTTTATTGCAGCAACAAAATCTAGCACTGAAAGATGTTTAGAAATCACACGATTGGTTTAGTAGGGTTATTCAAAAAAAAAAAAAAAAAGAAACCCAAGAAACAGAATCATTAAAGTAAAACATGATTTTAGGCAACATTTAAAGTGTTACTCCTAATGGTGCTCCTGATGATGCTGAAAAAGTAACCCAAAGTAAATTAAATTGAGTATTAACTTTAATGAACTTTTTCTTGGGGCATAGCTGTGAATTGACAGAGTAGATAAATTGTTTTTAAAACGTTCAAAGCAGGAAAATGAAAAAGATCATGACATTGAAATAAGCTTGTTGGGTATGGATACCCATAAGTTAGAAAATAGTTTCCTAAAAAATAAGTGCTGACTAAGAATTGCAAACAATATGCATACAATATATACAATCAGAGCACTTCTCGAAAGATGATTAAACAGTTGGTGCTATGATAAACAAGGCATGAGGAGTTATTATTGTCAACTTACAGATGTTCGGAGTATGATTAGAGGTAAAAAAAAAAATCATTTAGCCCACCAATAGAAAAAGACAGTCAATTTTATGTTACACAACATAATTACATTTTGTTTAAAATTATTTTTTCCACCAAATGTAGCATAACTGTGGAGTTTTTTGTAAAAAAAATAGTTGTATTAAAAACCTACTAAAGCAACCAAATCAGGCAAATAATGAATCAAATCTTCATTCTTTATTCTTGATGTTGGCCCGAACATTCATATAAATCTTGTCAGCTGTAAAGAGATAAAAGAAAATATAAACAACATTTAAATATAAATAGGGCCTTAGCAACATAATGAGATATTAAACTGAAGAAGTTTTTGGTAGGATATCAACGTATATTCAAATCCGTCCCTCACCATTATCTACTTTCTGACGCCGGTAGCTTGCATATTTGTAGGTGATACCAACAATGAGAAGAGTCAGCATCAAATCTGCAGAGATGATGCCTGCCATAGTGCCCGGCTCAATTCTGTAGCAAGACACATTGCTGCCTGGTAGGCAGGTGCAAACAGAAAAGGTTACAGAAAATAAATTGGTTGAGAAACAAAAAACAGAGACACGATTGGAAAAAATTATTTGTCAAGTTTAAAGTTAACTGATTCTTTTCTTTTACGTCGTTGTAATTGTGGGATTTCAGCAATGGATTTCAGAACCCTAATGTTTTCTGTGCAATGCACATACCTGCTAGTGCCCCACTCAGACCTAAAAAACAGAAAAGATAAAAACAAGGACACATCAGAAATTAGGCCCTTTAATGCTGATATTGAAGAGCTTTTGTCACATCTAACAGCTTTTGTGGTTACCTCTTCCTGTGTCAGACCACCTAAATGTGGAGAGTATTTGTGCAAAATGCAGAGCAGAAGAGCTGTGAAATGATACTTACTGCACAGAAGAGAAACCAGAACAACAACGTTGTTGGCCATAACTTTGTCAGTTCACTTCTGTTGACTCTGCAGAGCAAAAGATTGAGGAGGAGCTCTCAGAGACATTAAAAAAATTAATAATCCTTCTGTTTTACTAGATTTGATAGCAGTATAATGAATAAATTCCCTATAAACTGTGTTAGAAACCGTGGGGTGGACTTTTCCATTTGCACCATGAAACAAACAACTCCTCTACTAGTCAGACGCTTCCGTGTGGGTAGAAAAAACACCAGACAAAAGGAGATAAAAAGTAACTGGAAAAAAAACAACAACATCTTTATAACATTATTTTTAAAAACTGCTAACTGCTAACATTTGCTCTTAAAATATATTACGCTGAGGGAACTAAAAAGTATATCTGATATTTTGTAGCAGCCGAAAATAACATGCAAACCTTAAATGGTGTTAATGTAAGAAATAAAAATTCCAGGAACTGACATGAGGAAGAGAAAATCAGTGTCAAGAGTAAGCGCTACGTACCTTCTCTGTTGGGTTTCATGTGTCTTGTGCGTTCCAAAAGATGAAGTGTGTATGGTTTGTGCTTCAGGGGGGTGACGTCTGACTTCCTCCAGTGGGCTGAAACACTGCTTGTGAATCTTTGTCTAAAAAAGACAAGTCAAAACTGTGTAAGCACTGCTTACATACTTTAAATGCTGTTATGATTAGGCATTACACTTAAGCTATGTCTTAAAAAAAAAACAAAAAAAAATACTATATATATATCTCTATATCAGCATCTCTAGGTTCAAATGTTCTACATCAACATGAACGCTGATCAACTACAGGAGGGTGATAAACTGTGTAGGACATACAACCTTCATCACCTTCCTATAGGGGAGGGTGACAAAGTGAGGTGACATAAATTGTAGGTAGTTAAAAGGTCATTACTTGGCTCAAAATCTGACAGTTAACAGTTTATATTTTGCCAATGCAAATACTAAGCTGGCAGATGTTATTCATAAACTGTCTGTGTACACTTCCCTATTTAAACCAACCTTTTTATTTTTAAGTTATCATTAGTTGTAATTCCTGTCTGATCCTTTAGTGCAATAATAATTTAAGATGGAAAAATCATTACTATCTCTCTAACATTGCTTTTTGTAAGGTCAGCATTTAAGTTTTAACAAGTAAATGCACAATTACATTTCACATGTTTTAAAAAGAGAGTTTTTTGCTCTTGATACTCACCTTCTTTCTCTCTTGGCCTCCATCACATCCAAAAATTAGGACAGTAAATATGTCCCAACTGTGACACAATACAGAGTTTGTTATTCAATATTCCTTAAAATGACAGACACCGGCAGTAAGTAACTAAAGAAGTCCTGCTGCCTTTTGGGACTCCTGAGGCAGGAAGCAGGTACATGTAGGAAGCAGGTTTAGCATGCTACGGCCCAGGGGTGGCCGAATAAAAACATTAAAAACTGAGAGGACTAACCATGGAGAAAGAGAATCAGTTGACCTCAGAGCATTTCTGGCAATCTGTGCAGTGCTTCAGAGAGGAAAGCAATGCTTTGGTAACACAGTTTATAATAGGCGCTGTGAGATGGTGACCTTGACTGAGGATATTGGAAGAGTGGAAGGAATACTTTGAGAATCTCCTCAACCTCACCCAAGCTTAAGGCACAGAGGTGGTAAAAAAAAACAAAAAAAAAACTCCATGGTGGCAAGACTTTTGGGGTGGATAAGATCCATCCTGAATATCTTCAGTATCTTAGTGTTGTTGGACGACCCTGGTTGATATCTAAGCCTTGACTTGCAGACTGGGCTGGCAGTTCTCCTTCATACTGTATGCAAAGTTAAATTTATGTTAACTTAGATATGTTATACTGGCCGGGCAACTATAGTTTCTGTTATATTGCAAGTTTGATTAAAGCAGACAGACGTTTTAGGTAATCTAGGAGCTGCAAGTGAACTATAGTTAACACAAAACACCTCGGCAGCTACACATGAATCCTAAATGATAAAACAAACTGAAACTATTTATCAGGATAAGACAAAATAAAAATAATATGCCACACATAATTCAGAACAACTTTAACCTAGATTTTCATACACAAAATAGCCATTGCTAGGGGAACCACTGCAGGGATTGGGACGCAAACTCCCAATGTCTTTATTTGGTGACATAAAAGGCTGCTCTGTTTATCTGCACATTACTATTACAAGGACATTTGATTTGAATTGGCATCAATATTAATACAACCAAAATGCATGCACACATAAAAATGTCTGCAATTTATTTCTGCATAAAATGATAGTTAGGTTGTTTGTATGAGTTTGAAATGGATTGTCAAATGTAGTTTTACAGAGACTTAGTTTTTGTCAAGGAAAAACAGACCTATATGCTACTTATACACTTGGAATTCCTGTTATGCTGTGCATCTATCCTGACATTGTATTAATTTCTGTTCCAGACTGAAGATACACAACCTCCAACAACCACCCAGAAACAATGACAGGCCAGCTATACAAGCTTCCTTAATTGCCCACACCAAATACAAAGCTGACTCTCAGGACAAGAAAACTATGCCTTTTTCACCTTAAATACTGTACCTTTATATACTATGTGAACTAGCTGGCAGGAAACTCAGTTGGAGTTTTTTTTTTTTTTAAACAACATTGATCTCAATTCTATTTATTTTATTATTCTATGTGAACTAGCTTTAAACAGCCAGCACTTGTGTAAAGTTCATAAGACATTTAATTTAATTTATTTGTTTCCTTTGTCAGGTGTATTTTATTTGTTTTAATGTTCAAAATAAATATGCAAATATTTTTAGAACATCTTCCATGTCTGCATGTGTTCCTTGAAATTGTGTTTTTTTTTTATCAAAAAGATGAGAGAAAATGTTGAAATGCGTAATGATTTTAGGAAATGTTAAATATTATCTGCTGACAAAAAAGTAAAAGGTTAAAATTATGTCCTGACTAAAACTAGAATAAAATGTTGACAGTTTTTCTTGACTAAAACTATACGAATAAAATTATGTTTTCTTGGACTAAAATAAAGACTAAAATGCTCTGGCTTATAGTCGACTAAAACTAGACTAAATAAAAATGGGATGATGTCGACTAAATATGATAAAAACTAAAAAGCGATTCTGAAACTGGACTAAAACTAAAACTAAATTTAAAAATGGCTGCTAAAATTAACACTACCATAAAGAATACATTATGAATGGAATATCTTCAGAACAGCTCCAAATGACACAAAACTAATATGGGTGAGTAGAACATGGTGTAATAACATAAAATCAAGGGCCCAATTAAAAAAAAACGGTGTTCCCCTTTAATTTTGATAAGGACTTCCCATTTAAAACCCATGTCAAAGAGCTTTCTAGAATTGTTTTCTTTCAAATACAGAATATCGCAACAACTAAAAAGGCTGATCCAAAATGCGACCAGTTTTGATAACAATAAAAAAGAGAGGTATTAGTTATCTTATCTTAGCTTCCCTTAATCGGCTTACTGTTTAAAATTGTCCTTCTCACAAAACAAAACCCCAAATAAACAAGCTTAATCTTATATCACAGATCTGATTGTTCCATATGTTACGAACAGTGTCGGGCACGTTACTTTGAAAAAGTTATTAGTTATAGTTACTAGTTACTTTTCCCAAAAAGTAACTGAGTTACTAACTGAGTTACTCCACAATAAAAGTAACTAGTTCCAAGTAAAAGTAACTATCCCGTTACTTTTGCATTTCTCGACCCCGTAACCCTCACCACCCCCGGCCCCCAACTTCTCTCCTTGTGTTTCAAAAGCCAGCTGAATAGAGCGGACGAAAAGACAAGTACCTGCAGAGAGTTTTGCATTTATTGCAACTCAACGTAAATGACATCGGGGGGGGGAAACGCTATCTCATGGGCCTATAAACCCCTTCAGATAACGTTCCCCCTGCTTAACATGGGGGAACGGTATCTGATGCGGTGTAAATATCATCAGGCTGCAATTCCTCTACTCATGGGTGTGAACTTTTTTAACAGTTTAACTGTTGGGCTCTTTTTGGCATCAAGACAATTATTCTTATTGCCACATTGCCAGAGAGGAAACTGTAAAAAAAAAAAAATTGTTTTATGTCCTACCCTGCTAAAATAATAATAAAAAAAGTTAAAGTAACTAAATATGATTAAGGAAAAGCCAAAAACTGTTGAATTATTTTTTCAGAGTATGTAGAACCTACAGCCAGGCTTGACTTATGTGGGCGGAGTTTATAGTTCCCGCCCACATAGTTTAGAATTCTGATGACATCATTACAGACATCAGAATACTACCAAGCATTCAATTTCCAGAATTCTCCTGTAACGTGTGCATCTCTTGAGTTAACTCCTTGTAATTAGAAAAGTAAAGACTTTTCCACAGAACAAATCTGCCCAGTTATCAGAAAAAGAAGCTTTTAGTTTAAAACAAAGCTTTGTGTTTTAATCCAACCAACAATTTTATTGTTTTCCTTAGGAGGCTGACTTGAATCAGCAACTAAGGCTGGAATTGACCAATTCGTCCTTTTTCATTTGCAAATCAGGTGAATTAAACGTTATAGCCGCCATGTCAACCATATCTAAATCAGGTAATACTATGGGAGTTACATCTGGTAGCACAGCTACAAACCCTTCTGGAAATGTGACTTGGGCTCAAGTTCTTACAAGTAAGAAAAAGCCAGAAAATGCTCCAAAAATAGCAGCGGGACCCACTTTGAGTCAAGTTTGTGCTTCTAAGCCTGTGGTGAAGCCATTGCAACCAGCCCCAGCTCGTGTTGAGGGACCAGCTAAAGCTGCAAAGCCTGAAAATCCAGGAAGAAATCCACTTTTACAACTTCAAAGTGCGAAAGCTGTTCATGGAGGACATGGAGCTGACAAAAAGACCGGACGTAATATGATTTCTAAGATTGAGTTTCAGAGAGCCTTAAGCTCCAGAGACTGGTTGATCACAGAACTTCAACATCAAAACAGGAGTTTAGCCCAACATATCAATGATCTCACTGCTGAGCTCAACAAATTAGAGGAAGCTCGTCAACATACCAACGAGAAAGCTAGGCAGCTGGAGTCTGAGCTAACTCCTAAAAGGAAAAAGGGTCAGAAGGCTGGGATCTGTTTAAGCTCAAAAGATTTGAGGATCATAGCTTCGCTACAAGAAATCATCAAGTTATCAGGAACAATTAAGAAAAATGTTGCTGTGTCTTTGGATGCAGGGTTTGGATATATCAATGAGAACGCTAGGCAGCTGGAGTCGGAGCTAACTGCTGAAAGGAAAAAGGTGCAGGAAGCAGAGACCTACTTACGCTCAAAAGATGAGATGATCACAGCACTGCAACAAGAAATCATCAAGTTATCAGAAACAACTAAGAAAAATGTTGCTGTGCCTCAGAAAATGGATGCAGGGTTTGGATATACTGTTGAGAAAGCTAGGCAGCTGGAGTCGGAGCTAACTGCTGTAAGGAAAAAGGTGCAGGAAGCAGAGACCTACTTACGCTCAAAAGACGAGCTGATCACAGCACTGCAACAAGAAAAAATCAAGTTATCAGCAACAATCCAAAGTTTTGTTGCCTTGCCTCAGAAAATGGAGACAGCGCGTCAGAATACCCACGAAAAAACTAGGCAGCTGGAATCTGAGCTAACTGCTCAAAGAAAAAAGGACCAGGAAAATGAAATCTACTTAAAATCTAAAGATGAGAAGATCGCAGCACTTCAACAAGAAAATATTAAATTATTAGAAATCTGCCAGAGACAAGCTGCTGATCTTCACAACATGGAGGCAGTGTGTAAAAATGCCAACGAGAAAGCCTGGCAGCTGGAGGCTGTGCTAAATGCTAATATGCAAAGGGTGCAGGAAGCTGGTTTCTGTATTAACTCAAAAGATCAGGAGATCGCCGCACTTCAACAAGAAAATGCTAAATTATCAAATTACTTGCAGAGACAAGCTGCTGATCTTCACAACATGGAGGTAGTGCGTAGAGATGCCAACGAAAAAGCCTGGCATCTGGAGACTGCGGCAACTGCTTTGAAGCAAAGGTTGCAGGAAGCTGCTATCTGCATAAGCTCAAAAGATAAGGAGATCGCAGCACTTAAACAAGAAAACATCAAATTATCAACAAACCAGAAGACGCATGCTGAGCACGAAACAATGCCAAAATATACCGACGAGGAAGCTAGACAGCTGGAGTCCACGGTAACTGCTCTCAAACAAAGTGTGGAGGAAGCTGAGATTTGCATGAGCTTAAAAGATGAGGAGATCGCAGCACTTAGTGAGAAGACTGAACTATCAGCTCAATGGTTAAGGAACGCTGAGCTCAAGTTAAGGTTCACAAGAGAGAGGGTAGCAACACTTCAACAAGAAAACACCAAATTATTAGAACAAATTAAGAATCTCACTGTCTTGCCTCAGAAAACGGAGGCAGCTGTTCTTGCTGAGACAGCAAATGCAAAGGAGGCTGAGATCTGCTTAGCCCAACAAGTGCAGGAAACCAGTGAAATCAAGGCTGCAATGGAAAAAATGCAGAAAGATCTGGAGGAACAGCGGCAGCAGTTGGAGGAAGAAAAATCCCATTTTATGTCCAACCAACAACAAAGAGATGAGTGTGAGCAGCTGAAAAAGCAGTTGGAGTTACAGGAAGCTGAGTTAGAGCAGGGGAAAGCTTCTGCAAGAAAAGTCATGGATCTGGAAATTAGTCTGCTTGCTGAGACAGCCAGAACAAAGGAGGCTGAGATCTGCTTAGCTCAGAAAGAGCAGGAAACCAATGACATAAAAGCTGTTTTGCTCAAGATGGAACAAGATGTGAAGAACCAAACACAGGTCTGGGCCCAGGAAAAGTCCAGTCTCCTGACAGAGCAGCAGAACACTCTTAGAGATATGGAAGCAGCTATGAAACACCTTCAGGAGGTTCTGCATTGTGAAAGGCAGCTGTGGCAAACAGAGAAGTCCTGCCTTCAAGAGACAGTGGCAAACGCTAAGAAGGCTCTGACAGAGATGGAGGAGGAGAAGAAAAGATTAACAGAGAGCCTTATGGAGGAGTTCAAAAATCTGCAACAGGAGACTGAAAGATCCCAAGAAAGAAAACCAAAAAATAAATCTTTAAGGAAAAGAATTTTCAACCTCTTTCAATGCCATCAGTCAGAAAAATAATTTCTGCTAAACCTCAAGAAACTGTCCTCCAAACAAACTTAAAACTGAAAAAATATTTACTAAGCCCCAGATCTCAAACTTTATCACCTTCAAGCTTTACAATTACCACCCAAACACCCCCACCCCCTTCCCTATAACCGTTATCCTTAACCCTTCCTTTAACCCTTAACTCCCCACACCCATTCACTAAATCCATAATCCAGTCCATAATATTTAGCCCTCACCCTCCATAAAACTCTATGGTTCCCTTTAAATAAAAAAGTACTGCTTCCATACCAGGGTCTTTTTCTAAGGTAGATTCCTACCTTGGTATTGATTAGATCCTGGTAAACAGAGTGGGGCTGCACGGTGGGGCAGTGGTCAGTGCTGTTCCCTTGTAGAAGGAGGAGACCTTTCTGCATGGAGCTGCCATACTCTCCCGTGCCTGTGTGGGTTCTCTCCGGGTGCTCCGGCTAGCCCACCCTTACTTTGTCTTCTTACATCACACTCAAATGTATTTATACAATAAATATATATTTATTGTAAATACAAACATTTATTGATGATACAAACAAAAATTTATTTTAAAAAATTCTAAAAAAAATCCAAAACACCTTTACACATACCTCCATTACACTTCATATATATACACACACACACACACACACGCACATACCCACACACACACCCACCCACCCACACACACACACACACACCCACACACACACCCACACACACACACACACATAATAATCCTGCCACAAGGGGCCCACAGTCCTAATGTGCTCCTGGTGCTGGTCCCAAGCCCAGATAAAAGGAGAGGGTTATGTCAAGAAGAGAATTTGGTTTCAGTTATCAAGATAATATTCATACTGGTGTAACATTTTTTTAACATCTTGAGGGAAAGAGTGGTCCTTTACAATAGTTTTATTTTTAGTAATCTCTCTAAAAATAATATAAAATTACACAAAAGGCTTCTTAACATTCCATATATGAATTTTCCAGTATAAATGATTGGGTAGCTGTTAATGAGTAAAGCTAAGTGCTGAATTACAAAGCAAGCTTAAATCAGACAGCAACCTGGCTTTCACTAAGTTATTTGAAGACATTTCAACATCTATCCAGGAGTCTTTAGCCGGGCATACACTGTGCGGGCTTCGTCGTACAATCTGAGTTCACAGCTCACGATGTATGTGCAGCACGACCCTCTTATACGATCTACCTGCTCACACTGCACGACTAAAAAGAATGTTGGACTCAGCTCCGCAGTGATATGGAACTGCTCTGACTCGTCTATCTGGAAGCCAAACAAATAGAAGCAGAATATGAAGGCCACCATAGTGAAACGTGCTGCCTTAACTAATTGTGCAATTTTGTGCTGAAAGCCCTAAAAAGAAAAGGCGGCGAAATATTTGGGAAAAAGACATGACTGAGCAAACATGGCTACTATGGTCTGTCAATTTTACAGACATAACTGCATTTCACTCATTGCATCCCTGCCATGTTTCTGTGTTTACAGAAGAATCCTTGTTTGCGCATGCGCACTGAGCGATTCGCCCACGACGGTCAGGAGAAAATCAAACATGTTTGATTTTCCCCTGACCTCACGATTCCTGATCGGGAGGTGGTTGTGAGAGGCTTATCGCCCCTCGTTACCCCCTGTACACTACCAACTAACGAAACACGATGAAGCTGAAAGTCTGCCCGGTCGAAAGATTCTCGCACGACTGGAAAATCACCCTGAAAATCATACAGTGTATGCCCGGCTTTAGTCATTTTGGTCGGCTTGCAACAGAGCAATCAGTAGTTGGACTGCTAATGTATTTAAGCAGCATGAAGGTCCATCCTACTAGGATCATTCCAAGCAAAAAGCCATCCCTTGTTCTTCTGGGTGGCTAATTGGTCTGTGTCTGCCTAGGAAAGTGCTTGTATAAAAAGATAAATAAATAAATCTGCACGTTCTCTCAATGGTAGCTTTATCTCGTCTGTTCCTGTTTGGCTGCTTGTCCTTGCCTAAATAAAAGTAACGTTCCAATCTCTGCTGCAATGTAGGCAGTTGAAGCAGGGGTGATAAAAAGCAGTTGCCCGTCTACTCTAGACAAGGATAAACATGTCCTTAATGTGTTCAAGGTTCTCAGATCCTCCTTCTGTTGTGAGCTCCAGACAGTTGATGTCATGAAGAGAAAACAGTTGTTCTGAAATGTTTATCTGGATGGATTTATGTCTTTGGTGAATATAAGTTGTTTTCCTTCTTTTCTTCAAGTGTGTGAGAAAGCTCTTTTGTGCAGGGGTGGGTTTAGTTTCACGAGAGAGAGAGAGAGAGAGTGTGCTGGGAGTTCTGAAAGGTATAAATGTACACTCACCGGCCACTTTATTAGGTACATCTGTCCAACTGCTTGTTAACACTTAATTTCTAAGCAGCCAATCACATGGCGGCAACTCAGTGCATTTAGGCATGTAGACATGGTCAAGACAATCTCCTGCAGTTCAAACCGAGCATCAGTATGGGGAAGAAAGGTGATTTGAGTGACTTTAACGTGGCATGATTGTTGGTGCCAGAAGGGCTGGTCTGAGTATTTCAGAAACTGCTGATCTACTGGGATTTTCACGCACAACCATCTCTAGGGTTTACAGAGAATGGTCCGAAAAAGAAAAAACATCCAGTGAGCGGCAGTTCTGTGGGCGGAAATGCCTTGTTGATGCCAGAGGTCAGAGGAGAATGGCCAGACTGGTTCGAGCTGATAGAAGGGCAACAGTGACTCAAATAACCACCCGTTACAACCAAGGTGGGCAGAAGAGCATCTCTGAACGCACAGTACGTCGAACTTTGAGGCAGATGGGCTACAGCAGCAGAAGACCACACCGGGTGCCACTCCTTTTAGCTAAGAACAGGAAACTGAGGCTACAATTTGCACAAGCTCATCGAAATTGGACAATAGAAGATTGGAAAAACGTTGCCTGGTCTGATGAGTCTCGATTTCTGCTGCGACATTCGGATGGTAGGTAGGGTCAGAATTTGGCGTCTACAACATGAAAGCATGGATCCATCCTGCCTTGTATCAATGGTTCAGGCTGGTGATGGTGGTGTCATGGTGTGGGGAATATTTTCTTGGCACTCTTTGGGCCCCTTGGTACCAATTGAGCATCGTTGCAACGCCACAGCCTACCTGAGTATTGTTGCTGACCATGTCCATCCCTTTATGACCACAATGTAGCCAACTTCATGGCTACTTTCAGCAGGATAATGTGCCATGTCATAAAGCTGGAATCATCTCAGACTGGTTTCTTGAACATGACAATGAGTTCACTGGACTCAAATGGCCTCCACAGTCACCAGATCTCAATCCAATAGAGCATCTTTGGGATGTGGTGGAACGGGAGATTCGCATCATGGATGTGCAGCCGACAAATCTACGGCAACTGTGTGATGCCATCATGTCAATATGGACCAAACTCCCTGAGGAATGCTTCCAGCACCTTGTTGAATCTATGCCACGAAGAATTGAGGCAGTTCTGAAGGCAAAAGGGGGTCCAACCCGTTACTAGCATGGGGTACGTAATAAAGTGGCCGGTGAGTGTATGTGCTTAGGATGGTTAAGTCAGAGCTTTTATATACTCTCCGTCTCACCTAAGGATTTTAAATAAATTTGAATATTATCTCTTGCAAGACACTGCATGAAAAGTGAGATTTTCGTCCCCGTAAACTCCCGCAGATCTGCCTGATTTTCGTCAGTTTCCGACAATTTGCAACCCGTGCTTGTCCGCGTTTGTCGTGCCACAAATTGTCGAAAACGTACCATGACGTATGTGGAGAGCGATCAGCTGTACTAATGGCCCTAATTAGCATATGAATACAGCAAACCCGCGCGGCTGGCCAAGTCTGGCTTGAATAACCTACTCAGTATTGGCTGAAACCACTATTCTCAAACAAATGAAATCGCTCGTGATTGGCAGCAAAACCACACGTGGCCACGCCAGGCTTTAATTTTCTTACTGAGTATTGGACGGAACCACTTCTTTTTAAACAAGTAAAGTCGCTCGTGATTGGTTGGCATATATATATATTTACATATAAATTTACATATATATATTTATTCATATATATATATTTATTCATTCATATATTTATTCATTCATATATTTATTCATTCATATGGTGTGTATTTATGTTATCCTACACTACTACACAATTATTATGCTACCATCAAGGACATGAATGAATTTATACAGGAAATGAAGATTTGCCGGGAAGCTGTTTATGCAAAGAAAGAGCTTTATTAAAACACACACAACTATATACAACGCGTATCCAAACACATGCGTTTCTAAAAATTAAAACTCCGTTAACGGTCCGTTTGCTTCCTCGGGGTTGGAGGTAACTGGCAGCATTCCCTCCGAGGCAGGTCCGATGTGCAGACGCCTAGTGTGCGTGGCCCTGTACTTCGGCATCGCTTCTAACCGGGACTGCAGCTTAACACAGAGTTCAGTGAGATCCGGCCTACGAAATGGCGGCGACCGTACAATCCATCCAGAGACACCGCCGAGGAAGGCGGACTTCCAGAGTTCCACTTCCTCATCTGCTAGCACACTCTGCCTCGCATTCAGCAGCTGAAAAAAAAAACAATGAATCAGCGCACTGCGTATGGACACAACACATCTATTAATGCACCTGAAAAATAGTCACCAAATAAAGTCTTACCCTCCAGATAGCCTCCGCACGCAGCGTGTGACTGGCTGCGTATATCTGAAGCTCCTGCGTACCGTCTGAAAATACGTCTTACAGGCAGCTGGAAAACAATTAAATGAGAGTGGTATGAATAAAAAATCAAACGCAAGTCACAGTAACAAGGAAGGAGAAAACATTAAAACAAGTCACTTACACACAATGTCGTCTTTATCATCATCGTGCAAATCTGGACTTGCCGAGATGGGAGGTCTGTGAAAACAAAATGTAAAGCTATGATCGGTATCTATCCGTATCCATTGCCTTTTACCGCAGAATGAAAGCATATTCTTTAAATCTTACCCTTGCTCCGGTTCATAGCGCCTGCAATTAGTCTCCGAGTTGTTAAGACGGCGTACTGCTACCTGTAAATCCCAAAAAATACACTTTAATAAAGCTTGTTCTTGCAAGGCTACTATTAGCCGCTATTAGCCGTAGCTCAGGCTAGGCCGCTTTTAGCTTAGCAGGCAGTAATCGAACATATATTTACCGCTAGCATCTCTTCTTTGAGTTCGTCTTGTTCGATGCAGAGTCGCCATCGCGTCCAAGAGGAGTTTTACCCCGAAATCCAGAAGCTCCAGACCGCTGCACAAAGCAAAGCATACATCCTCCACTGTGGCTGCACACCGCCGCTCTGAGTTTCTTGGAGATCGTACAGAGCATGCTCGAGATGAACCAGGGTGTCCGCGGATCAATGAAAATAATTAAAAAATCATTCTTTTTTTTTTTTTTAATCAAGGCCTTAATTGGCACTAAAATTATTTAAATATGTTTATCGAAGTATTTATAATTTCTTTAATAAAAAATGCTTATAAAAACAATTTAGTCAGATATATTATATCGCTCCAGGCGGAGAAAAAGCTAGAGGATATATATATACGTATATATGTATGTGTGTGTGTGTATGTGTGTGTGTTTACATACATACAGGAGTCATGGAACTCTGCTTGCAGCTCCTTCATATTTCATGTACACTAATAACTTGTGTACATGGTTCTTGTTGATGGCATTAAAATCATTTCAAATAGCATTAAAATAGCATTAAATTAGAGTCACTCATTCCTGTATGAACCCCGTGAGCGCTTAATTTAATATGACATATTAAAAAAATCCCACCATCATCCAGCATATGTTCAGTTTCTGCCCAAATATATATATATTTTTTTGTAGATTTTTGTAACGGGGATAAGGATAATTCAAAACTGCTTTTTTTTTAATGAACTTGTTCACTACTTCCAAACTCAGCATCTCTTTTCATTCCTGTAATAAGAAGTTTCTTTTGAATGGATTTGATTAAAGTTTAAGTCCCTCGGTATAAAATAAATATTTTGATGGAGATGAGAAATCTGCTTCCTCGTTGGTGAATAACCAATAGTTTGGATCCAATCATTTAAATAAACGGTGTTAGTTTTTATATATATATATATATATATATATATATATATATATATATATATATATATATATATATATAAGAATTGTGCTGTAATTTCTAGTCACCGATCTGTTGCTGCTATATTTTAATTTGACGAACCGGAATTTGTCGATGTTCTTTTTCCTGTTTGGTGCGATTGCAATTGCGGATCTTGACCTGGCCGGACCTTATGACCACAGTGTACCAATCTTCTCATGGCTACTTCCAACAGGATAATGCGCCATGTTATAAAGTAAATCATCTCAGACTCATTTCTTGAAACTTTTCCACTTAAGTAATTGTGAATTGAGCATATTGACAGACAACATTTTATTTTTTATCTTAAATGCAATTTCTTTTTTTAATAATTACTGCTCTAAATGTATTGCTCTGTCAGATAAAGATCTGTTTTGGTCTCTGTACTTTAATTAAATAAATAAATTCAAGCTAAAATGTAAGAGGCTATACTGAGCCTGATCTCTTTGTATCAGAGAATTTCTTACCCTCTCGGAGGAGACAGGAGACGTGATATATGGACATATTTTCACTTCATTGAAGTGGAGAACAAAACCAAATGCTTGATTTTAGTCGAAGGGAAGGAATGGGGCCACATAGTAGCTGGAAAAAACACAACAAACCTGAAGAGACACGTCCCAGTTCACCACAAAGACATTACGGTAAGTTAACAGAAATATTGTTAGTGGTTGTTTATAATGTGACATTAAATCAACGGCTATTATGTCCCAATGATAAACTAACTAATGTTGGCTAACTTTCATAGCATTTAGTATCCAGGTTGGCTACGTTACGTTAGCTTCTTAGCACGTAGCGACCGTAGCCACTTGTTGATAGCATTGTACAGTATCAATGAGAACTACAACTTTAAAGTACAACTTCAAAGTTCTTAGCCTCTTCAGATAGGCCTATACCAAGGTGCTGGCCCTGGAACACTGGATCAGCTCACCACCATCTACAGGGTGCTTGAGGGTTCATAAATGTATGCCCAACTAGTCCAAATATGTTTTGTGGATCTGGAGAAGGCATTCAACCGTGTCACTTGTGGTGCCTTGTGAGCAGTGCACCAGGAGTACGGAGTCGGGAATCTTTTCTAAGGAACCATCCATTTGCTGTAAATATGACACAGGAGTTTAGTCCACATTACCGCATTAAGCCTGACCTGTTTTTAAAGCATAAA
This sequence comes from Cyprinodon tularosa, assembly GCF_016077235.1. Lineage (NCBI taxonomy): Eukaryota > Metazoa > Chordata > Actinopteri > Cyprinodontiformes > Cyprinodontidae > Cyprinodon > Cyprinodon tularosa. Next base: position 143,887 of record NW_024039485.1, on the reverse strand, counting down.
GGATTCTGGCAGGGCTGCGCTCTGTTATTAGTTCTGTTTATAACCTTTGTGGACATAGACATAGTTTGAGGTAGCCTGACGTAGTCCTACTCACTTCTAGTCAGAATATGAGTCTGATACTGCTCCATAGAGCTGTGATTATGTGGCGTGTTTTGAACGAACCAGGAAAAAAAATGCCTCTGCACTCAATTGGATAGACCTACAACCAATAAGAGCAACGGAGTGCGTGACGTATGTGCGTGACGTATAGTTGTTGTCAACAAAAATCAAAGCGTGCAATTGCACGCCTAGAATAAGAAGATGAGCCTTGATCGCGTTTCTCTGTTCCTCTTTTAAAATTAATTTGCTGTCGATATCTTCTAGAACAGACCTAATAGCAGAATCTACACACCTCAGCTCTCCAGCGGTTGCAATTGTTGTTGTCACCCAAGCGCACTTTGGTCACGTGGTTGATTACGTTACTGTTGATCATCTGTCCATCATCTTATAAAGCCCGTCCTGACAATTTGATTGGCCCGCCAGATATTGTGCTAGCATACTTGCGCTACTGTTGAGCAATGCCAGACCGAACTTCCCGACCTCAAACGTTGTGGGCGGGACTAAGTTCGGAATGGCACCCAGGCTAAGTTTGAGGAGCTTGGCCCTGTAGAAGAGGCTCAGAGTAGAGCCGGTTTTCCTCTACATTGAGAAGAGGCAGCTCGGGTGGCTGAGACTTTTGCTTTGGATTTTCCATGGACACCTCCCTCGCGAGATGTTGCAGGCATGTCCCCACAGGAGGTTTACCAGGGGGCAACCCAAGATACATTTAAAGGACTTTGTCTCTTGGTTGGTCCCGGAACGCCCCAGGCTTCTACTAGATGACCTAAAGGAGGTTTCTGGGGAGAATGTGCGAGTCTATACTGAGATTGCTGCCCTGTGACTCGAATGACTTAACTGACTGACTTGAGGTGGGACGAAAAAGCGAAGAAGGATGAGTATGTGATAATGAGTACTGATGAATAAGTATTTATGTCCACACTTTTGACTGGGAGACCTTATGTAGATTTAAAAATCTCTTTCTGAGTCTGCAATGACACCAAGATTTTTCTTTTGTTCTGTGACATTTACCCTCATTGAGTAGTAGAATCTTAATCTCTCGTTTTGTTTTTTTAGGAACTTAAACATTATCTTCTGTCATTTCAACATTTAAATTACTATTGACATTATCAAAATTCAGTAATTTTACCCAATTATGAACCTCTGTTGATAAAGTGACTGTCATGATCGCAGCCCCAGTAGCTGATCACCTCACTCTCCTGCAGTACCCTTCCCTGCTCACTAATTATCATTAATCGTTCCAACTACTCCTTCTGCTTTATATACGGTTCACCCCAGCTATCGGGGCCAGATCAATGTTGTATTTTTGTTTGTTAGTTTCAGTTCGAGTTATGTCTATGGTTCATGTCCTGGCTCTTTGGGGCCAGTGTGCTGATAGGGTTTTAATGTTTGTCTCCTGATCGTGTCCCGGCTCTTCACCGCTGATCCCGCTCTTTTCCTATTTTGGCTCGCCGTGCGGGGGGAGCTTGGGTCCCGGCTCTTCTCCACTGAGCCCGTTTGGTTTCTGTTTTGGCTCGTTTTGGCTCCATTGCTCTTGGTTGGAGCCAGTTTAAAATTCCGCAGATCTCCTGGTACCATGACTGTCTCTGTTCCTCTCAATCACTGGGCCCACCTGTCTCTATCTGAACGTGTCTGTCTGAGCTCGCTGCTGGACTCTTGAAACTCTGAGCCTGCCTGAGCATTCCATTGATACCTGGATCTGTCTGTTCCTGTTTGGATTGGAGCCCCTGGTCGGGCTACGGACTAGTGGATCTCGGAACTGTCCTGTTCTGATTCTGTTTTCCCTGACATGGATCGGACTCCTGCCTGCTCGCTGGGGCTGCTGCACGTTCTGGCTCTGGCTCTGCGCCTCATCTCATTTGGCAGTCCGTCAGCTTGACCCTGCCTTCCTCGGAGAGGATGGACTGAATAGTTAAACAAGATAAGTGACTCCCACTGATAATCATCTCCCGTCAAATTATCGTGGTCACTTACCTGTGTTTCTCCCTCCAGAATGTCAGTGATTTGGTGGTGCCCATTTTGTTTTTGTTAATAAACGTCTTGAAACTTTTCCACTGTCTGTCTCACCTGAATACTGGGCCCATCCGTCCCATTTCATGACAGACATACTGTCATACTCCATAGTATAAGCTAAAATGAACATATAGATTTTGATTAGAAGTACGCTGACATTAGATTCATTGGGAGCCCAACATGTTACCTTTATTTGTTCAGATCGGATGAGACTATTCCTCCACACATGTCAATGCAGGACAATGGTCTTATTTAACATATCAGAATTTTTGCCCTGATAAGTCTAGTTTATCAGTTTAAAACTCCACTTAAATGATGTGTTTCTAATACCTGTAAGTAGAAAATATTTGCAATTACGGGAATTAAACATTTAATACACCAATCTATATGTAATTGATATGCTTCATTCAGAATATTATTGAATGTGCTTGTATGTTTGTTTGCCTATGTCTATCCTTAGAAAGTTTATGTACTTGTTGGCTGTAAAAACCATCTGATGCCAAACAATGTCTTATTCTTCTCAGTTGGTACAACTAAGGCCCTGATCCAAATTCTACATGAAGTTCCATTTCAGAATTCATGCCAAAATGATGTTGTACAGTCCATTTATCCAGCAGGGGGCCCCATGTGTCTCTAAATAATACTTGTGTGCATGCACCACACGTCTGAATGTTTTTGACGTTCCTGCCTCAATAGCCCTGGAGGCATGATTGTAGGATCTTGGCTTTTGTCCTGATCTTTCATATGCAAGTTTTGGTCAAAATGTTTAACGTCTATCTGATATTGAATTACTAAGTTCCATTAAATTTGGAAAAAATGCATAGATCTACGTATATTCCCAGTCCTCTAAAAATGAAAATATAAAATGATGTTACCCTAGATTGATTCCTCTCCAAATGAGGTTATAAGTTATAGCACAATAGAAGTCACCTATATTACGTTTTTCTTTTTTAAACTGGCTCTCAGCAGCTTTTTCCCTCAGGCTTGACCTCAGCCACATGGCGAGAAGCTGTGTAGGGGATGCTGTTCCAAAGACCGCCTCTAAGATTCTATATTATGAGACAGAAAAGGCAGAAGTTTAAAAAAATACGAGCAGAAATAAATATAATTTAAGAAGTATATATGGTAAAAGATAAAAAGGAAGTAAAAACAGACAAAATATGAAAACTTATACTTACAAAAATAAATTTAAAGAATAAGTAATTCATAAAAAGATGGCAGCCCATTGCTCCCCAGGGATGGGTCAAATGCAGAGGTAAATTTCTCCAATTTGTGATCAATGAAGTTCAATTATTATTATTATATAGTCAAATGCCCTCAGAATTGAGCTCCAATTGGTATCAAAAAGTAAACTCAGTTTTGATTATAAAAGAAACCTTAAAAACATGCACCACATTTGATTTGACGTGCACCCAGTTTTATCTGAGTATGAATAAAACTCCAATGACCCATGAGAACGACAAGTGGGTCAATGATTTGCATCTGATTTACAAAGTGGTTAGGAACATTAGCTGCAAGGTGCTTAAAAAATATGTGCTCCCACTATAGGTGTTGTTCCAATGGAAACCAACAGAATAGACAAAGACTCCTGGAATGGTGTTGAAAAAAACTGAGACTGTTTTGTGGTTGCCTGTGTTTTGGTAAAGTCTCAGACATTGACACGGTCTTCTTGTGAAGTATAGAACTTCACAAGTGAAGTGGAACCTTTCTATATAATTTCATTGTTTGTGATTGATTTTCAGTGTTTATTTGTGTATATTTGTTTTCTTGATGTTGTTCAATTTCCATTTTAAAATGATACTACTCCCTCTCCTTTGAATTTGTAACAACATTTTTTTTTTTATTTGTCAAGGCTTTAAAAGCGTAGTTTAATTTTTAGAAAACTTTCCACTAAAGCTTCATCCTTAAAGCTGGTGTTATAAGAACACTTCAAAAGGAAAGACTTCTGCACTTTCTGAATCAGCTCATCTTTCTGATATATGCATACAAATGTCCACTTTGACTCAAATTCTTTCATATTATAAACTATTTTAAATATTTAATGAATAAAAATCACATATTTATTTCTTCATTATTCACATTTTTGAAGCAGTCTAATATTCTTTTAAAATATATTTATCTTTCAATCTCTTAAACTGCATAGTGTAGTTTGGGTCTGCTTAAAAGGGTGAGTTACACTCTTTGGGACAGCAGAGGGAGCTGTTGCACAGCCTACAGGCTGAACAATTCAGTGAGCGAAAAAGAAAACTCCCACTGGAATTTCTGCTCTGATCTATTTTTGCTTTTTTGTGGTTTGTAGTCTAAAACTTAGCGTGGCTTCAAAATTACCTCAAAGATCAACACTGTCGAAAAAAACAAAACAAAACAAAAAACTAATATGACAGAAATACTATGGCTAAACTATAGAATTCTTCTGCTAATAATAAAATATGCTTTATTTTTCTCACCAGATAGCTGTAGCAAAGTGTACTTTAACAGAAAAGGCCCACACATTTGTTGCAGTCACAATAAAATCTGGATTTATAAAGTAGTTCCTCTCATAACTGAAATAAAGGCTGTTTTACTTATGTATATTAATGCCACAGACATGGATCCTGCTATCCCCGAACCTGTGCAGACTCAACAACACTCTGAGAGTCTTAATTGCAAACTCCATGAGTCTGTGGAACACCATCCTTGAGGGTAATTTCAAGCCATTTGCTGTAATCTCCATTAAATGTGGAATATACATAGCAGATGTTCTGTTCCCTCTGTTATTCTGCAAAAGCCTGAAAACCCTCAGCCATACAATCAGCAAAACTGGTGGTGGATACCATCTAAGAGATGGGACCACTATCATCCACCTAGCCACATGTACAAGGATGACATGTAGGCTAAGAATGAACGAGACATTGAGTAGCTGATATATGGCAGGGAGATCGGAAATCATTCAGGCTGGAAAAATGTGGCTGGATGGTGACAAAGAGAGGGAAGGTAATCCAAGGTCTGGGGAATCAACAACTATGCCTTGTCAGTAATCAGATACCCTGTTGGGGCAATGAGTTGGTCTATGGAGGAAAGAAGCAAAGAAGCAGGCCTAGGCCTAGTAAGCATCAGAGAAACCTTGAAAATAAAACATCCAAGCTCTAAGAAGCCCCAAGGGATAAAGCGATCAGTGAATTTCACAGACAGTGGAAGCTGAAAATAAAGGAACTGGACGATACATCATAGGAGGAAAAACCCTGCATGGGATGTACCACCGACAGATAACTGAAGTGGCTCAAATGACCAAATCCTACAGATGGGAACTGAATGACATCACAGAATCACTGATCATGGCAGCTCAGGTGCAGGCCTTTAGCATCAGAGCACCCGCAGGTCAAAATGGGAGTCACCTACCAAGGTGCTGGAGAATGACAGAGGTAAGATTATATGGGACACCCAGATACAAACAGCCAAAATGGGAATGGCCAACCAGCTATTGTGATCATTGATAAACAGCAGAGGACAGCCAAAGTGATCAGTGTGACCATCCCAAATGATGGATCATCACAAAAAAAAAGGATCGGATTACCGTGAGCAATAATATACAGACAGACAGACAGACAGACAGACAGACAGACAGACAGACAGACAGACAGACAGACAGACAGACAGACAGACAGACAGACAGATAGATTGATAGTCATATGGTTAACAGACCAAGGCAAATGAGATTGAAAAGTTGATTTCTTTGAAATGACACAGACTTTTCTTTCACACAGCATCTCTTCAGCAGCTCGAGGAGTCTGGAAGAAATTCTGTTTGGTTTATCCTATTTGGTGAGACAAATGTTAGAGAACTTTTTTGTGTTTGAGACTCAACATATCAAAAACATGTTCTTTAATGATTTTGTTTTTTTGCCTTTAATAATATACTTTCTAATAATTGTTATATAAAGACTCATTCGGTTATAGTTTGTGGTTGTATTTTGTATGTTTTGTAAATTCTATTACATTAAGCTTATTAAAACATTTTAACTTTGTGTTTCTCTCTGATCCTTTAGCCCCTGAAGTTTATGTACCCTAAAATATATATTTGATCTTTTCATTGAATTCATCAAATGCCAACATGGTGCTATTAATGCTTATATCTAAGGGTTTTAGTTTGCTGCCTTTATGTATTGATAACTGATATGTAATTATGTCAAAACAAAGATGTCAGAAACACAAACCTATTATGAGGTTTAGCCAAAGCCAGCTTTAGCCTCTAAAACTAGAGATAATTTCAGTGACAGCGGTACAGCATCACATAGTTACATTTTGATGGGTTTTATATGAAAGAAGATATTCTAGAAATGATACTACCGGTATGTCTGTGACTGTTTTTATTCTGAAAAGACAAATGGAAATGTTGCTTTGGAAAAAGACCTACTTTATGAAAAGACTTGACAAACCTTTAAAGATGATGTGTACCGGGCTACCAATCAGTTTTGGTTTGCATGCATTAAAGCAAGTGAGTTGGAAATTAAAATGTTTAAACTCTAAGCTTTGTAAATCCTACCTTTATAGACCTAGTCATAATCTGTAAAAGTTCAAAAATACATAATTTAGACATGTACACATTTCAAAAACTATTTAATAAACAGGTAATTACAATTATTAATTATTTTTAGGTGAAAAGATCAAAGTTCCTTTGTGTCAGTGATCCGGTTACATTTTCAGAAAAAATAAACCTTTTATTATTTCTGTCATTTAATGTATATAATTATTTTTTTTAACCGCAGAAAACAAAAAAAACAGCTTGATAACTTTTTGTTTGCTCTCTTTTTATGCTCATATTTTTAAAATAATTTTTCATGTACATCAGATTAAATAAGATAGGATTTTGTCCATATTTATGCTGGAATATCAGCAGCAGTTGCCTAGCAACGTGATTGACATGTAATAACTGACGCATCACTTAAGGAGAATGTCTAACTATTCGTTTTTGACCTTAAACTCACAGACACCACATATAAAAATGATCAAAGATTTTGTAGCGACCTAGTCTAACTTTATACTGCTTATATTGAGATGCTATAGTGTGACTTCGTGTGTGTTTGGCATTTAAAAACGGAAAATCCCTTGGCTGAGAGAAAAACAACAATGCAACCATGGACAAACACACAGCAAGGTTTATGGCACAAATTTCACATATGGTTTATAGGAACACGAGTTGAACAATACAACAACCGACAAATATTTAATATAAACAATTAAATAAATAAAAAAATGGTGCTCTAGATCAAAATAATCTACAAGAATAAAAAATAAAAACAACTTCTGATGTCACTTTTCTTTTCCTCCCTGCTCTTCTACATTAATGTGATTCACTGTTGTTTGCCCGTCCACACATAAACTTCTCTGTAACTGTCTAACATTTCTCCTCAGTCTCCTCGCTTGAACGAGGACGCGTGGGTTAAAAAAAAGCTGGGTTTCCCAGGCAGGCTGCAGGGGCGGGGCTTAAAGACGGACAGGGGCTTAGCGACGCGGAGGGGCGGGGCCAGAGCAATGCCTACAAGCGACAGCAGCTGTCAACAAACCAGACACACTTCTTCAGCCTCACCTGAGCCGCTCTGAGTACGAATCCCGTTTCTGAAAAGACTCCCTAAAGACTGACCGATCCGACAAAAAAGGGGCACAGAGCACAACCGTTTCTGACATGCACTTTGATAAATGTGAGTATTACTACTCTGATTAACTTTATATATTGCTTTTTTTTTGTTTATTACATTTGCTGTAGAGAATCCTCTGGATAGATTGTTCACATTCTCAAAAAAATATTAAGACAAAAAAGATTGTTATTGTAAAAAAAAAAAAAAGGAAAGGAAATTAAGGTACAATATTTTATTCTAATGTGTTTATCAACCTGATCAACTTCAATATATGTGATATATTTTTTTATCATTGTAATTTCTTAAGATGTTAGTTCTTATTCTTAGTCCCATTTATCCCAACATAAACAACTTTAAACAAACATATCTAACTTGAATTATAATTCATGGTATCATTTCATTGCTATGACATCACTATTTGGGTGAATCCAAGAGTCCAGTTCTGATTTTGGGGAACCCCTGATGCACCTCCACCCCTGCTTGCACATTTTCATTTCCTCTTTTGATTAATGCCAAAAAGCAGCTTTGTGTGATGTGACAGCAACAGCCTGCTTTGCCTAAGCTTTCTGTTTATCAGTTTTTTTTCTTTCTTTCTTTCCTTTTTTCTTTTTTTGCTTGGTTGATCACTTTACATGTGTTTTGTTGCATGCACTTAAACCCAGAGTGAAAAGCCACAAAATGAGGAACCTGGTGATGCACTGCCTCTTTCTTGTCTCTGAGGGATCAAGCTAAAAGAGAAAGGTCGTCGGAATCCCCGGCCCTCCCACGCGCGTGACTCAATGTCCAGGGGTTTCCACAGGGCCCAATTTGAATTCATCACAGACTGAGTGTAGTCTGCACAGAAACTCAATTTCGCTGTATTTGGTCTGGGCCTGCTATAAAAAGCCATCCTCTTGTTTCCTGTTTCTCTCAGTGTAAAGTGTAGAGCAACTTCTACCTCTGGTGAAGCTCTTTTTTAATGCACAATCTCTCGCTGTCTTGCACCAGCATTGTATCATCAGTGAAAAGGCCAAAGGTAGCATTTTGCTGTAAAGATCAAATGAGTCAGCATTAAGTAAGTTGTAGTAACACCTCGTGAACCTGAAAATGAAACTTTGTGGCATTAATCTGTTCTGACTGATGTCATTTCTGATCAAAGTGACCTTTATCAGGTGTTTTAGGGCACAAAGTAGGACACAGAAAATGGCTCTTTTTTTCACTAGAATATGTTTTCAACAGGAACTGAGAATTGATGTTTTTGAGAAGAGAAGAGAAAAGACAATGGCAAAAGTGAAACCAAAATAAAACCCCTCAGCTTTTCTTTGTGTTTACCTCAGAGGACACGCAATAATTTCTTACATGGACTTGAACCTAACGCCTGTGCTTCTGAGACATGTGGGCGCAATAGCAAACAAAAGGCAAACTACATATGTCTCTATGTGACGTGCCTCTGACACACCAAAGGCAGGAAGATGTGGTTTGCGCAATGGAGCGGGGCAGGAAGGTGTCACAGAAAATGAGCGCTGGCAATCCAGTGTTAAAGGTTTTCTGATGAATTTCTGTCTCTCGTTTTCTTTTTTGTGTACATCTGGCCACAGAAGATCTTTGTTCCTAATGGAGGAGGTTTTGTGAGAGTCTATGCTTTGAACCTGGGTTCCACAGACGGGGTGGAAATAGGGCCTGCGTTTTATCTTTCACGTGATGGGGGAAGCTTCAGAGGAAACAAACCTGTGTGGTTTCTCGTTGTTTGCTGGAAAAGGCAGATATCTATTTTGCGGTGTTGTTTTCTTTGCTGTTTTTACGCTTTTCCTTTACCTGTTGGGTGGAAATGAGCATCGGAAGGGGAAACGTGAACATCAAATAAAAGAATAGGTGTTAAGCTGTGGGACAAAAGGGGAAGAAAAATCCCTCTATGGAGAAACTGATCAGATAAGCCCCAAAAGTAACATCAAAGATTAAAAAGACTTTTGTCTTTTGTATTGACAGAAAAAAAGATGAGTGAAAAGAAAAAAAGGAAATAAGTTATTTCTATTATTATTTCTAATATTGCTATTCATCTTAAAAGGTTTAAAAAATTTTTTATTCCTCCGTTAGGTATATTGTTTCTAATATGGTTTGATAATTAATTTGTGGTTGTGTTTGCTAAAAACTTGCTGAATTCATTCACAAGTTATTCAAGATAAAACAAGAGCATTTTGTATATAAAATGTGAATTTTAGTAAATCTTTGTTTCACATCAGTTGCATTAGATTGCAGTGGTCTCAAGCTTGTTGTAAACATTTTAACTTGATGTGTCTGACTTTCTGATAAGCCAAGGTATCTGAAAATCTTTTGTTTTTTTTGGTGTTTTGTGCAAATCTCTGAGTTTAAAACAATGAATAGCTCTTTTAAAAAGCCTTTAAAATAGTCTTTCCTGACATACAGAGTAAGTAAAACAAGTTTTTTTAAGTCATGCCTACAGATGAAATTGATACAATCAAATAAGTGGAATTTATTTATTATTTTTTTTTTTTTACTAATTTAGATCTATTTATGTCTTTCTAAATGAGTTTTAGTAGGTAGACCCTTTTAGAATCTGTGGTTCCAGGTGTTGTGTCATTGGTTATAACCTCCATGGAAAAGTACAGGTGGAAAAGTCTTAATTAAAACTGGGGTCAAGAACCTTCTTTTTACATTTGCTGTTGGAAAGTGTGTGGTGTCATCAAAGAAATATCTCCTAAGCTTTTTGAAGCTTAGGAGAAAATACAATACAAATATTTACTGTATGTTCGATATTTAAAAAAAAATTGATTCATTACATTTATGACTAAAAAAAAGAACATAAGCCCATAAAAAAGTATAAAAACACAGTGTAAAGTTCATTTACTTTCCTACAAAACTATTTACCATTTTCAGTAGGATTAAAAAGTGCTAGTGAATACCTTTTCTTAGAATTTTCCCTTAGAAATTGGCTAAAAGAAAACAATTAGTCAACACGACCTAGAAATCTGCTGAAGAATGAAATCTGAGCAGATGCTATAGTTCAACCTGATTTGTGTCATATCCACATTTCAACGACAAAGTTAATATCAGAAAGAAGGTCATATAAAAAAAAGAATCACTTGATTATCTGCTAAACAGCAGCTGAAACATTAAAATTGCAGAAATCATTTATAAAGAAAAGACTGAGAATGAAGAATACCATTAGCAGAGTTTATATATATTAAGATCCTGTGCAGCTGAAGTCCAAGTTAAGCTGAGTTTATTCATACTTCCTGAGTTTAATCTGGTGTTAAACTTAGATAAATGTAAAAGTAAAGAAGTATACTTAAAGGATTTCTAACTACCATCATGTTGGTTAAATGTTTTAGGAGCTCAGAGTTCAGTTCAGTGCTCCACAATGTTTAAAATGTGGACAAAGCATCAGGTTTAAAAACATGGAGTTTTACAGATTATACGATTTTTTACTCTGAGATCAATAGAGACTTGGATTGTGCTTTTATTTTAAGGGCTCATAACTCAGACATTGTTATTTTAAAGCCATATATTGTGAAAAGCAGTGTTTTTTCTGTCATTTCACATCCAAATTGATTATGTTTTTATAATGATGTGACAGGAGGAAGAATATTTTAGCTAAAATAGTGGAATGAAGGATTGCTGCTGAGCAACAGAATGGCTGATGTCCTTAGCTTTAGCCAAGAGGAAGTATTATTTGATCAAAAATGTAATGAAACCAAAACTGTAATCATATGAAAGCTGAGAAAGATATTTAGAAGAGGACCCTATTATATATCCAAATGGGAAGTAGATAGCCTTAAAATATCACAAGGTGTTTGCATAGCTTGAAAAAGTGTTTTAGTTTAGTATTTTTTTAAATAAAAGAAATAAACAGTAAAATGTATAGTTGTTATGTCGTTTAAGAGGCTAAATGTTCAGATTTTTATAGCTGTGATCGCAAAAAAAATAAGAAAGATAATTCATCACTCTTCAAGTAAAAGAAATAAAAAAACCTTTTAGGCATTTTGTGGAAGCGTCTCTGCATTGGGAGATGCTTCCCACAAAACTCAAAAAAAAAAAAAAAAACACAAAGTGCATCCAGTCAGTGGTAGGTTGATAACTGGTTAATACTGAAAGATTTTTTTCATCTTGATCCAAATGTTCATGCTGTCAAACAGTTTGTCTTACAGAAACAGATGGAAAAGTTCACGTTAGGTCTATCTGAAATCTCTGACAGCATCCAGAGCCCTTTACATGCAGACACATTGCACAGATCCTTAAAAAAGGAACACTCATATATCGCCCTTCCAGCTCCCCTCCCTATCTTCTGCAGGATGCTCTTGTTGGCCGTATAACAGCTGTAGTGATGTAGGGTACTTATACTACACACTCAACCATAGCTCTGTCTAATGTTGTGAGGAAATTGATTAGAAGAGTTTAATTTGATTCAGTTCCCTCAGATTGTTTAGTCTCTTTTCAGCCCGTTCCACAATCCTACTGGTATTTAAAAAACCCTATCAATTTCTATTTCACCATCTGCTGCTAGATTTCAGTACAGTAACTGCCACTATGCATGGATTATTTTTTTTACAATACCAGATGCCTTTTTATTATTGAATTCCCCCATGTTTGAATGTTTTAATGTTTTTCCAGTGTTTGACATTCATCTTTTTTTCAAAGATTTGCAGTTTCTTTTGCTTTTTACCTGTTATGGTAATCAATTAGTAATTATTAAATCAGATTAGGAAAAAGTAATTCCTTTTGGGGTTTTTCAGCACCAAAAGAGAAGGCGTGTTGCACCCAGCCCACAGTAAAGAAACTTTTGGAGCAGAAGAGGAGACGTGAGACGTCAGCTGTGCTTCCACCCTGCTCCACTGCCAGTACAAGTCCAATTCCTCTGAACACAGTTGCCGTAAGCCAGCACATCAATTAACTCAGCTCTTTACCCCATGCTGTATCACTATATGTATTTATTAATCATGTTCTTTTTGTTGTTATGTTTAACAGGAGCTGTCTTCATCAGAACCATTTACTCTCACAGGTAACAGTGGGACATTCTCTTTAGAGTGATATAAAATAAAAGATCTTGTCTTTCATCCAGTCACATATATTCTGTACAATTCAATATTTTTCAAATATTTTCTAGGAATAATTGTTGCAACAATCTGGCAGGTTAATTTTGGAATTCCTTAAAGAAGTGCTTTGTAAAATTATAATTTGATTCAATACCAGTAGACTATACATGCTTCTTTGGTGGCACTTTACATGCACTTAACATTTTGACTTGATTTGATCAACATTCTCCAGCAATGACTCTTATTGACAGATGGATTTAGGATCCCACATATCTATAACATTTAAAACATAAAAAGTCTCAAACTGTTCTGCTAATTTGGATCCACGCTTAAACCCATAGCAAAATAAAATGCCTCTTCGGCTTTGTGGCAAAACCCCAGAAGATTTTATACTGAAAACCACAGTTAATATTTAACATGATCCAGCTATGTCTAATTTTGGGTATGATGACCTTTTGGTTTTCCTCACTGTTGTTATGGTAGAACTTTGACAAACCCTGATTTTATCCATCTAACAGGATACAGTAGTTCATTCCCACATAAAGGTCACTATTATTACTGGTTGATAATTATTTTAGATCCGTAACTGTTGCTATCAATCTCTTGGGAATTTTTCTATCAAGTTATATGTAAGTTTTGGTGAAATAGCCATTTCTAACTAAACTTTTTGTGCACTAATCACTTGTAAGCGCTCTCTCCATCACATTGCCAAATAATTTAAGTTGTGAGAAAGATCAACTAAGTTTAATTTCTGGTTGAGAGTCAGTGAAATAGGGAGCAAGTGAGACAAATTAATCTTAAGCTCCTCTAACAAAGCATTAGTTCAGAAAGATTTCATTGTTGATATTTAGAAGGTATTGCAAGATAAAGGTTAGATAGCTGTTGGTATGTTTGCACTTTTATATATCAGCTGCATGCAGCTTAACATAAATTGTGCCACGGCTGAGCAGCTCCTTACTTTGGGAATTTTATAGAGTGCACAAAGTCATAATGTAATGTTTACTGATGTTTTCAATGTAGCCGGACCAACAAGCAACCCAGACATGGCAGTGAGCTTTCAGTCATGGGTCCCTCCCCTTGAATCTACCCACCCTTACTACAGCAGTGCTCCAGAACACAGCTATGATACACCCTACCTTCCAATACAGCCTGAATACAGCACACAGCAGCCCGTCTCAATATTTGGAGACTCAATATCTCCATCATATGTAAGAGAAATGTTCTATTTCAGCTACAGCCAGTATTACCAGCTTCTTTATTCTCGGTATGACAATAATAGTTGGTTTCATTTCAGCCGGACTGCTCTGTGGTAGGAGAACCCAGCATGGCTTCATCTTGGCCCCTGTTAGGTCAGAGTCAGAACACGCAGCATATTTATGGCTCATCAATGGATTCTTTAAAGCTGGATGAGGCCAGGATGCTGCTGAGTGGGATGGACTACAGCAGGACCACTTGTCAGGATGAAGACGGTGACACGTGAGTACTTATAAGTGCTTATTGTGTATCATAATGTTATAATGGGGTTATTGTTGGTAATTCAAACAGCATGTAAAGCTATTCCTCGCAAATATAAGTCTGATCTTCTCCACAATATTGTATGATTCAGGGAGCAGCTTGATAATATTTATTTATCAGATTTAAACAGTTTAACAGTTGAAACTCTCACCATTTCTCCTTGCTCTCATAAGATAATATATCTTTTGTATTTAAGATTATATAGAAATTAATTTGAGCTACAAAATCCAGGGTGGTGTTAATGAAAAGTGAGAAACATGCCTTATATAGTCCAAGCTATTTTTATATAATGAAAGGAGTCATTACCTGGTACTTTAATTATAAATTCCTTCTGAAATTTTATTTTAAATTAAAATTGAATGCATGTTAGGAGAAAAAAAAGAATTAAACAAAGCTCATTGAGCCCCTTTTCATAACTCATTTTTTTCTTGGCAGAGAGATTTTAGCAGAGAGGCCAGTCTGTAAAAAGAAACAGGTTCAATTATTTCCCTGTTGGACAGCTGAGATTTTTCAGTTGGTGTACAGCCATGAGTGCTAAACCCAGCTTTCGTCTTTCTATGAGTATTCTGAGATTGATTGTGCCTGAAGGCCAGACAGGACCATACCGTGAAAATTTGTTTATGATAAGATTGCCCTAATTTTTGTTCTGCACTCTGTTTTATGGGCTGAATAGTGGAGTTTTGCGTTGTGCAGAATTGGCTGAGTTTCCTTTTGCTTTAGATCCTGTGCAGGAAGGTGCTCCAATTGCAAAGGCAGTCATACTCAAACCATGATAACATTTTCAAACACTCTTTAGAAACAATAATTAATAGCTTCCAGTGTTTTCAACCCTGCACACAAATGAGACATGTTGTCTTTTTATTTGATCTTTGGGTCAAGGGTCTAGGATAGAAATAATGTGTGCCTACTACACATTATTCAAAAAAGCTAGTCCTTGTCTTTTTTGGTGCTCCTTAAAATCTTGTATTTGCTTTTCGGTTTAGCTGTTCCCTGGATTACCTCAACAAAAAGCGTTCTAAATTCTCCCCATCTCATGGCCAATCAGGGATCAGCAGTCTGTTCACATAAGCCCTACTAAGCTTCCAACTTAGTGGCTACTGAACAGGTATGAATTTACCTAGTAAGAAAAAATATGAAATGGAAATGATTGGAAAGCTGACTGGGTGGAGTTGGGCTGACAGCCTGAGGAAAAGAAGCATAAGAGCTGGCCAGCATCTTATTAACACCAAACAAGCAGAGCGTAGTGATTTTTTTTGGCAACACTTCAGCATTACTTCAGAAATAAGCTGAAGCACCCAATGCCCACTGTTCAACATTTCTCAAATAACACCTTTGGAATAATTGATACATTTGACTGCTGAATATACCAGGATATTTTGGATAAAAAAAATATAGCTTTAAAGCACTAAGTCTTTTACCGACACAGATGCAAAACATAATCATAACTAACACTGAAAGGGTTCACCATACTGAAATTTGAACCCGGAGCTTTCTAAATAGTTTCAGTTTCTGATATTGCTGCTGAATATATCCAAAAACTTGTTTCTACATTGATACGGTTTTGTCTGTAGCTGCTAGCAGAAAGTGATAACTGCATTTGCAGTTTGGTACGTCATCCACCTGAGCTAAATTATGTCAGACAACATGAGCAAAATCGTGTTTGACGGAGAAAATAGATCAAATGGATTAACAGAGGGGATGACTGCTGCCACTCAATGCTGTTTACATGTAATTCATCATTTGTTTTTTTGTACAGGATCCTGCACATCTACACAGCCAAAGGACTCAGGGAGTATGCTATCGCTGCTGCAGAGAGGCTGAAGGAAGTAGGGAGACTGGATGCCAAGGAACACAAAGGAAAGGTATAAATGAAAGGATTAGAAGTGAAATATTTCAAGCAACATGAATGACTTTGAATATAATGTCTTTAATTTGCATGCTAACTGTGTTGCATGCAGACTGCTCTACTGGTGGCGGTGACAGCCAACCAGCCGGAGATTGTGCAGGATCTTCTGTCATTAGGAGCAGACATAAACGCCTGCGACTTTACAGGTCAAACTGCTCTTCATTTGGCTGCACACTATGGATTCCCAGCAGTTCTACGGGTGAAGAAAATGTTTTATTACACCCCAAAAAGGTAGTTGAAGATTCATTTTTTAGCGTTCCTCATCATAATTTCTATTTCTCTGCAGGCACTTCTGTCAGGTAGACCAAATGTCAACCTAGAGGCCCGCAATTTCGAAGGTAATTTATATTTTACGTTTATGAAAATGAGCAAATATCCCTTCGTTCATATTTAAAAACACTAAGTAAGTCTTTCTTCTTTGCCTTAGGTATGACTCCTCTACACTGTGCAGCCATTTCTCACAGTGTCACCATGAAAGCGTTTATGGCCGCTCCGGCAGATGTTGGTCTTCAGGCCAAAGGGGATGAGAAGCTCTCGTGTGTCCAGATGCTGATCATTGCAGGAGCGTCGCTTCTCAGCCAGGTACTGCAGCTCAGTAGAGCTGGTCACATTGAATGGGCTGTGTTAACCCATGAACTTTCCGTGAGAATGTGCAAAGAGGAAGTTCTTTGTTTCATCTAACCAACATGATGTCATAGTGCAGACACCAGTCCCTTTTATTCTCTTTTGTTTTCTCTGTCTGCTTTGACACTTATGTACCATTTTAGGACTAACAGTTTCATAATTTCTTCCCTTCCCTTTTCTTACCATTATTAACTTACAGGAAATCAAAAGTAACAAGACCATACTTCACTTCGCTGTGAAGGAGGGGAACATTAAACTGGTGGACTACCTGCTCAGTTTTCGCCTGCCAAACATGAAAGACTTTGTTAACATGAAAGTGAGTCCCACACTGACCTAAATGTCAAAACGGTATTCTCGGAATGACTCTACTCACGAGTTCGCTGTACATTGAACATTAAAATTACACCGCCTGAACTGCCTTAGTCATGCCATGTTCATGTCTTTGCAACAGGCTCACGGTCACACGGCTTTACACATGGCGGCGGGGCTTCACAGCAACCCTAACCAGGAGAAGATCCTGCAGCTTCTGCTGGACCGAGGGGCTGATCCAAGCATCCGGAACCTGGAGAACGACCAGCCGGCTCACCTGCTGCAGAGCGGCCCGCAAGGAGAAAGGGTATGCTGCTCACTTTTTCTCAGTGTTATAATCAGTAAATATATTGGCTGCAGCTAGGGCTGCAACTAACGATTCTTTTGCAAATCGATTAATCTGTTGGTATTTTTTTAATAGATTAATAATCGGATAGCAAAAGGTTCCCTAAAGAAGACTTTTTACTAAATTAAACCAAGTGAAACTAAAACTTTTCCACTTGAGGAGGCTGGATAGAGCATATTGACAAAAGAAAAAGATTTTTATTCTAAATATAATTTTTGTTTTTACAATTTTGGTGTAATAGCTGCTTTAAGTTGGTTGGTCTCTCAGCTAAAGGCATGTTTTAGGGTCTCTATACTCCAGTAAACGACTGATTATTAAATGAGTCGACGATTATTTTAATAATCGATTGATCCGATTAATTGTTTCAGCCTTGGTTGCAGCGGATAACTATCTGGGTGTCTTTATGGTATAAATCCAAATTAGTCTGCTGTGGAAGTCAGAATGGAGCCACATGGAATTGGATTCTAGCAACTTTATAAGACTCCAGCATTGTTTTGCTGGATCATTCTTTAAGAACCAATGATTTGGTGAATATTTACACAGAATAACAGGAGGTGTAGCGCCACTGCAAATTAAATTGATTATTAAACATGTGAACAGTTTCCATCCAGACTAATTTTATGATAGATTTGTCTCTGAAGTTGGACCTTAGATTTAGTAATTACGTCTATAATAAAGCAAATTATAGACAGAAGCCCGAAAATCCCTGGGATTTGTTTGCATGCAAGATATCAGCAGTAGAAGCCAATCAGGGTCTCTCTCTAATTTGTTTCAATACAGCTTTAAAAAAATACTTTATTGATCCCAAAGGGAAATTAAACTAATATTAAATAGGCCCACCAGCAGAGGTTTTATCACACTGAGTGTAACAATAAACAGGTACTATCAGAAGCACTGATAAGTGCGACTTTTGTATCATGGCAGCCATATTGGATATTGATCTCTTTCTTAGTGAGCTCTGACTGTAACCGTTGGAAATATCCCCTTAGAGGATATCCTGATTACCTCCAGGATGAGAGAACCTACTATAACTCAGATGAATTCTGAATAACTAAGTAGCATCTGTATTCTAAAGTGTCCTTTTTTATTAAATCAGGTGTCAATAAAGCAAACAATTAATAAAGATAATAACTGATTGATAATTGATTTTAAAATAGATTTCAGACTAAATAATGATCCAAAGAAAAAAGTGGTTTTCACTGATGTGACAATGTTAAATGGTGCTACTTCAAGACAGTAGAAAGCTGCTACAATCTTGGCCCCTTTAACACTAAGAATTATTCTAATTTATCCAGGAGTCTAACGTCGATTTATACTAAATTTAACCAGGAGAATGATCACATTTAAGATTTTAACCATGTTTTACTTTTAGGCAGGGACTCATGTAGAACAATCCTGAATCATCATTTTAAATGTCTCCTTTTTATAATATAATCTGGTCTCACTGAGTTATAACATTTTTCTTTGTTTGTTTTTCTTACAGCTCAAGTTCATGTTAAAGAGACGAAGCAGTTCTCGTTCTGGCAGGACCAGGAATAATTTAGACCACATGTAATCCCAATTCAGTGGGATGAAGAGTCTTCAAGGTGACTCCTCTATTGAAAAGGGGACAAACCTTTCAGTTGATTTTGGGATTCCGACCTATATTTCTATTAGTGTTGCACCGATACCGATACCAGTATCGGACGGGGCCCCGATACTGCCCTAAAATGGTGGCATCGGTATCGGCGAGTACCAACAAATAGGGCACCGATACCATTTTGAGAGCCATAGGTTTATTCAACTATTGTCACCCATGCCTGGTAGGCAATACAAAGTTCTACTTGATTCACTTTGTATTAGAGTTTTTCCTGCTTCACAAAGGTAGGCAGCAGCTTGACAAAGCCGTGATGGCAATTATTTTACATTATTATGGTATCGGTATTGGCCGATACTGCACAGCCAGGTATCGGGTATTAGGGCCAAAAAATGGCATCGGCGCAACACTAATTTCTATTAAAAGAAACAAACATAAATAGACAGAAAAAATTATATTTGAATATCCCTTTCTATATTTTGCTACATGGCCTTTGCTTTTCATTTTTTGGGCCGGATTTATCAAGATCCAATTTTGCGTGCAGTAATTTGCGCTCGCAAACTGGAATTTTGTGCGAGGGGCTGAACCATGGTTTGCGGGTGATTTAACAAGAGTGATTGCATAACTGGTGGCAGGTGCAAAACTGTTGGAGACGCCCTATTTAAATTATGGTTTTGCGCGGTTTGTGGTTTGCGGCAAAGTAGTTTGTGCAAACTAGTGCATTAAGAAATTTAAATCTGACAGTGACCCTCCCACCCCCTCCAAAAAAAAAAAAAAAAAAAAAAAAAAAAAAAATATATATATATATATATATATATATATATATATATATATAAACTTTGGCAACCTTTATATGTGGCTGAATTTCTACTTCACCGCAGTAAAAAAAAAAAAAAAAAAAAAAAAAAAAGAGGTGTTTTGTATCGGCCAGTAGAAAAATGCATATACCAAATGGCTCACAATAAGTGACTGTGGATAAGATGACTTCGCTTACGCATCCCCGCAGCATTGGCATGTTGCTCCACAGGCGCAGAGGTCGGGGTTCTCTCCGGTAGGGCGACATGGCATTTAGAACGTCGGACAGCACTTCTGAAAACGAGATTGGGAGATCCCAGATGCAAAAAAGTGCAACGTTGCAAGGAGTTTTGTGATATCTGGTATTGCGTGGGTCCTCCTTGTGGCTGGCTCCAAATCCATTCGGAGTTCCCCCAACAGTTCCAAAATGGCAATGCTGGATAAACGATATGTTTTGATGATCGTTTCCTCGTTCATTCCAAAAATATTCACACGGAGTGAAAAAATGCGTTCTCTGCGTCTCCTTGCTTCATTTCGATGTCTCCTTCTTGCGACAATAACCGCTGCCATGTGTGCGCAATTACGCATACAGACCATTTGCACCTTCTTTTGAAACGTGTTAAATATAGAGTCAGATACCGTTAGCAAAATTGCTTTCGTGTTTGATAAATTACTTTGCGAGTGCTAAATTAATATATTTACATGTTCTCCTCCCACAAGACGCACTTTTGCGTGTAAACGCCCCATATTGCATATTCATTGCAGAAAAAGTACTAAATGGATAAGAGGCGCTATTTAGCACGTTTTAAAGACCAAATCATTTTAGCACGCTGTTGATAGATCAGTTTGTACATTTTTTAGCATGCGCAGTGAAATAGCTCACGTTTTTATACACGCAAACATTTGATAGATCCGGCCCTTTGTCTTTAAAACAAATTTATTTTTAGGAAATTGAATTAATAAGTCTACATAATGATAAATGCATGTGTAATATTTGATAAAATTGGAAACACATTATTAGACTGCATAAACACATGATAAATGGTATAGAGGTGCCCTCCTCAAGCTAGTAACATTTCCTCAATAGGTTGACCTCCCAATTCAAAGTTGATTTCTGTGAAATCGTGAGTAAAAGCTCTGGGACCATGTCCCTGAAACCCCTCTGACTCTCTGGTTAAAACCCCTCACTGGTTAGATATCATACTGATACTATGAGCAGAGGTTTTGAGATGTATCAGCATATGCTTTCTTCTGTTAAGAACTTATGTTTTTCAAATGAAAACCTGTTTATTGGTTTGTTTGCTATATACATCATACATAGTTGTGTGTGACATCGGGTGCAATTTTTTTTTCTTTGTGGAAAATGAAACTTTACTGTGTAAAATGTAAGAAATTATGACAAAGAATGTTATTTTTGTTTCTAATCTAGACATCAGGCGAGTCAGTGCGATGACAAACTGTCTGATTCACTGTACATTTTACTTATGAGTCACGAGTAAAAGTACAACACTGTTTCCATCAGATTGTTTTGATGGTTGAGTGCAGATCTTCAGCAGTCCCATTTTCATTTAGCATGAGAGATATGAGCAGGGTGGAAACTACACCATCCCACTATAAGAGCTGTTTGAGGCAGTAAATTACACTTTCAGCAAGAGATTACATGTTTTTCAAGGTATTTTATTTTTTAAACATGATGATGAAATCAAATTAAGTCTCACACTTGTGTGTCATCTTTGACATTTGTTAATAGCACAAAGCAAAAGATTAAACTTTCCACATATTGCAAGCAGCCCCTACCTGATTCAGGAGTACTTTCATAACATATAAAGTACCGTTATACTCAATCTTTATTTTAAAAGGGCCTAATTCTTTAGGTTATTTAAAATTGTGACTTCAGTTTGATTTTTCACTGCCTTAATCTGATTTGTTTTGTAGCTTTAAGCAAGAAATCTTTCAACATCTAAGGCATTACAGAATGATTATGATTGTTTTTTTTATTCTTAATGTTTCTATTTATTGTGTTGTTAAGCCATTTTCTCCATCTGCTATCTGAAATGATTGCCCAAGACAGAATGGCAACATGTCGGGAACTCTTTCCATGCTTTTTACCAACACATTAAGTAATTACAGTGATACAAACTGGAAAAATGTATGATTTGTAATCATGCTGACAATTTTTATTGTTCAACAGAAATAAAATATATTTAAGACAAACTACATATGCTCCATTGGTTTCATTTAGCAGACTCTTTTTGACAAAGTCTTTTAAATTTAAGGAGTTTTACGAAAATTCATTGAGAGTATAGAGGTTAAGTTAAGATGTGTTGAATGACCCAGGATGGTAGAGGTATTCTACATTTGTCAAAAAGCAATAGCAAAGAAACAGCCCATGTGTTTGTGAGTAACAGCAAAGGTCCTGTGACGTCACTCTTCCCTTTCAGGCATGTGCTACATTTTCTATACGCCTGGAGGAGGAACTGTAACAGAGAAAGAAATATGAAAAGCTCTTATTATTATGTTCAAGCACAGAGTGCCAGTGAAAGGTCAGTCTCAGCTGATGTTACTCACCTTCTGTCTTTGGAACCTGGGTAGCGGATGAGCTTGAGCTGTTTACAGGGGCAAAAGTGGAAATAAGCACACATTTTTTACACCATATGTAGTTTTTGGTTATTTAATTTACTAGCAATAAAATATACGTGTACAGTGTAAATGGCCACATCAAAATCTTGTTGAAGCCACAGGGTACTGTTTTGTGGGGCTTAAAATTAATACTTTCACACACAGTGCTTTAAGTGAAAAAACAAAACAAAACTAAATGTCCATAGGCAACAGAAACGTGGGTTATATTTTTATACTATCTATCTATCTATCTATCTATCTATCTATCTATCTATCTATCTATCTATCTATCTATCTATCTATCTATCTATCGCCCCTTGGGGACAAACAATTTAAATTAAATTCTATTGATTTATAGGTGTTATTGAAAAGAACAAAGGCAGTTCTAAACCAAATCTATATGAGCCAAATTTCAATATTAATGAAGCCACTTTCATTAACTTAAAGCCCAATGGTGTTAACATGGAAATAAAAAATAACCCAGAAAATCAAATAAAAGATCTTTAGAAACATAAGTAGTAATAAATCTGACTTCGGATTTTACTAAACTTATTAGTTTGCTTCTGTATTTCTATACGGTGTTAGGCCAAGCTTCAACAATGCCACTTTAGCCATATTTTTCCCCAGCAACAGCGCTCCATCCAGAAATGCATTGCTTCGCATGTAATTATCAACTACTGAAGAAACAATACACTTATTTGATTAAATGAAAAACATAACTGATAACAAAAATCAACTAAGACATGATAAATAATCCCATGTTCAGACTTCAAACATAAAAGGCTGAAGATAAGGAGCAATATTATAGGGGAAATCATGGATCACATTATGCAACGCGCTCTAAGAATCAAACATCTTCAGGGGATGCCTGTGAATTTCAGAAAATATCAGACTTCTGTTATTGTGAGTGAATGCACCACATAAAAAGCAGGGTCCCCAGATGATGATTATCCATGCGGCTAATCTAGCACTACTTCTACTTCTGTATTAGACTCCACATTGTTGTATTTATTTGTTTCCGTGTTTAAATCCCTATTATACTGTCCTTGTTATTTTTTCCACAATGATAGGAAATAAAATATTAATCTTGTTAACTTTGTGTAGAAGTATATCCTCACCACTGCTGGTGCATAATTAGTTTATTTTGTTTTCAAGACTTTAATTGGCATTTTATTCATTTCAGCAGTTTTTAAAACATTAATATAAAAAAGCTATTTTGTAACTAAAAAGAAACAAACTGACAAGTACTGTGAAGGCTGCAGTTCTCTGCTCTTTTGGGTCCTTTTAGTGCCAGGTAAATGAAGCCATTTTTCTTGGCTTTACTCATCAGCCACAGGAATGTAGGGCAAACATTTTGGGTCAAAGAAATAAGGTTCATTTGAGGTGCTTTAAAAAAAAACAACCAATAGCCTACGAGCTGTAAACTGACAGGTCAGGATGGGGGATGCGTGTGGGTGGATAGAAGTAGCAGTATGCACTGCATGCTGAAAAAAACAAACAAATTCAAAATGATGCTACTACATACCGTACCTAGTGGCCCACTTAAAGCACTGCACATTCCTCCGGTAATAACTTACATCATCAGTATGTGATTGAGTGTGTGAATGGTTGAAATGACTGGATGTGGTGTGGAGGGCTTTGGAAGGCTTGAGAAGGCGCTACATACGTATAGGCCATTCAAGGCTAATCTATATCTGCAGGTATAAGAAAATCTGTTTTCTGTGAATGAAATCCCACGCTGCTGAGCAGACACATTTGATCCTAAAATCACTGGGATTTCTAACACTATTTATACAGATTTTGTTTCTTCACACTGTTTCTGTTTGAACCCCGACTTTCCAAAATATTACCTCGACTTTTTATTTTAATTTTTTTTTTATTTACATCATAGACTCATGTCCATTTTCTCTTCCTCAATAGTTCACTCGTTTGATTAAGAACTTAATGATCAAACATGGGGAAAAAACACCAGTGAAGTGAAACATGTCTAATAAAGTGACTTTTTCCACCATGTTTCATAAATGGAATTTTTGTGCTGAAATGGTATATTTTCTTCTTTAGAAAAAGTCACTTCTCATTTCAAACCAAATCCTGTAGCTCTTGGGGACATTTATCACGTGCAGTGATCTAAGAGTTACTTAAAAAACGGATGGTCTTTCTGAGTACAGTAAAGAGGAAATGTGATGTGATATACATCCCCTTGAAATGATTTTTAATATTTTACTTTGAGAAGGACCAACCTCATGATACCAGAAACGGTGCTATCATGAGGTCTTTACTCCTTTGCCTCAGTTTAGGCTTTTTGAAAGATCTGTATTCATTTACCGACAAATATACAATTTTTTTATTTATTTATTTTTCTTTAAACAGGAAAATGCATGGTTTATTTGGCTAACGTTGCTATTCAGCAAAACTCTGCCCAATGGTGTAATATAACTTGACTTTTTCCATTATTCACATTAAGAAGTCTTGATTAAAAACGAAACTTTCAGAGGACATATTCAAAATGGAAAAAAAAATGTAAATCTCTGCAGTCATCTTTTCTTAAAATAAGTGCATATTTTCTAGAATTGAGCAGGTAAGTGAGACACCTTGCCAACGGACTGAGATAATTTACATTTAAAATAAAAATAAGAACTGCCAATGGAATCATGATTGGCAGATCATCTTATCAACCTGCTGAAATGAAAGGTAAATATATTTATTTAAAAATGTTTGTACTCATTTCTAAATTGTTTTTGCAGTGTAAAATGATCTGGTCTGAAATTAGCTAAATCCAATCCAATTTCCATGTTAAAGCTAATAAAAATGGGCCTCTATGTCAGGTAACATTTAAACTCCAGGGAAGCAGGACGAAAGGACCTACTAATCAAAAATATCTAAATACTTCACCCCAAAAAATGTATCAACATTCATTACTTAATGTTCAATGTTTAGACTTTTAAGCACCATGCCCTTGTACCAGTGTGCCAAGTTCCTGTGCTCGTAACACAGCAGCTCTTGCCTTTCTTCCTGTCTTGCAGTTCAAGCAACATGCAATCAGCTCAGGGTGGAATTTTTACATTCATTACCAACACACAAGGAGTGTCTTTTTGAATGCATACATTTAGAAAAAAATGCCTTATAGACCAAATACTGAGCTGGAATAAATAAACAAGCATTTCAAACAAAAGCTCTTTATGAACTCATTGCGTGTTGGAATTGACCTGCCGAAAATCAGAGACTAACATTTTCAATTGAAGAGGATTTTATTTATTTTTTTTCAAGAGAAGTAGCATCCAGGGGGAGGGAGGGGGTAGAATTGCACAACTACATTCAGTTTAAGCAAAGAAAGTTGAAATTCTCCACAGTGGTTATATAATCAATTCATACTCATTCATACAACATGCACGGGCAGATCATTCACTAAATCCAACTCAATTCTTACTTGGATGAGGATTTTACACATTTTGTGAATTTTTTGCCTGTTTGAGGAATGATAAATAAGTTACAGAAGTATTGATATTTTATATAGATTTATTGAAGTCTTATTATTACTGTTATATTTGAAAAAAAGTCTTAACTTACTCAGGGCTATTAAAATGCCAGAGACAAACATAACGACAGCAAGGATGACCCCTGTAGTCCGCAGTGTCTCATAATCTACAGGTGACAAAATGACAGGTTACTTATTAAGCCAAAACAACAACGATGATAATACTGAAAACAAAACTACACAACTAGAAAAGTCTAAATGTTTGACTTTTCCATGTTTTTTTAAGTGTGATCACAAGACAATATAAAAGACAAATTCAAAGATGTGCATCATTTTAAAATAGAAGGATACAGGAAGACAGTTTTACTGCTAAAAGACACTTATGTACTCCAAAATAGAATAAACTTTCTGAAATTCCTACAATCGTCTTTGCAAAATAATAGTAATAGTAACCAAGTAAGCCTTCTAGCTAAAATTTAGTTTACAATAGGTCTGCACTTGGATTGGACTATTCTAATACATGTCAATGCTTTGATCTAAAACATTTCATTGTAGCTCTGGATCTACTGGAAGGTGAACCTCTTCCCAATGCTCAGGTCTTTGTTAGCCTCTAATTGTTTTTTCTTTCAGGAGTTCTTTCAAAAAGTGCACAATATTGTTGCATATTCTAACCCAGCTTTAGAGTTCTCTATCCTCTCTATCTTTATCCTTTACTAATCAGTTGTCTGTAAACCATCGTGACACGTTTCAATGGATTCTATTTGAGGGGTTTTTAAGCAAAGGGGGGGTTGAATATATTAGCTTACCAGAATTGCACTTTTTCTTGTTTTAATAATTATATTTGATAAACTGCAAAAAATCTAAGTAAATATTTTTTTTAGAACAGAGTAGAATAGAAAATCCCTTTACTGTCCCACAATGGGGAAATTATGGTGTTACAACAGCAAAAGATTATAGAAATGCAATTTTTTGCAGTGTAATTTTATTAATTAATAAAATCTACTCTGGAGAAGAAGAGCATCTCCACAGCATAATGCTGCCACCACCATGTTTTGACCTGGGGATGCTGTTTTTTTTTTTTTTTTATGACACACAGCCTTTGCTTTTGACCCCAACTAGACTTAGATATGCAGAAAAATGGCATAGTATATTAGGCTTTGTTCTGTTCTGACTGCACCATCCTCTTTTGTCTTCCCGTGCTTTATTGATGGCCAACTAGCCTGCATTATGTCCACAGTTTCCCATAAGATTGTATGAATTCTTGGATATTGCTTTATAAGCTAAAAACAATTTAATCTCTCAAAAAACTATATTCCCTAAATCTTTCGTGTTCCTTTGTCCTCGTGGGTCTTTTTGTTCACTAATGTTCTCTAACACACCTGAGGCCTTCCTACCTCATACTCAGCACAGTGGATCTTGTAATCTTACCTTGTGCTGTTCTACAATGTCAGTTTCTTATAAAACATATCAAGTTTGTGGTTGGCATCTTTTTTAAAATGCACTGCAATTAGTTGAAATCTTACCATAGTGAAAGTCGCTTTGGTCTGGAAACACTGATTCTGTAAAATAAAATAAAAAATCTAATCATTTACAAGGCAGGAGAAGCTACTTTCAGCAGAGTGAAGAAATGCAGTGGGGTCTTATGGAGATTTTTTTTCTTGCACTGCACAGTGCTCAATGCGGCATCTTCGCTCAGCAGAAAGAAAAGGGGTTACAAGCCAGCAGCAGCAGAGAAAGAAAAGGTGGGAGGGGAGGATGAACAGAAATAAGATATTCAAGTCATTTTCTCTGCAAACTAAAATTCCAACTTGTTTATTTAGGTTTGCTGCAATGATTCCTAAACTAAAATGCATCGGATACTGAACACTCTGTCCATTTAGTAAATGTCAATAAAGCAGCACTGCTGAACTCTCAGTCCCAAGGGGTTGAATTGGCATTTTATATTCAACACCACAGTTTTCCCACAGCCACAAAACTGTCCTGTTTTACAGAAGTGCTAAAAACTGGCCTTTCCAGTCTGGTATTTTCCTCAGAAATGTCCCTAATTTTAACGCTGATTAATGCATCAGCACTTAAACAAGCCTCCATTAATTAAACATACAGACTGGAATCAAATGATCCAAACTTAGTTTCCCCCTTTAAAATCCAAAATAACTTTGTGCCAGATGTTAAGTGAGACATATATATAAAAAAAACTAAAAAAAATAAAGAACATAAAAAAAACCCAAACAAACCTGCGGTCGCCATGGTTGTGTTGCAAAGATTTGAGGGAGTGTTGTGTCCTGCTGGAAATTTAGCACGTCTCTGGGTTGCACTTACAGCCTGGATGTAGATGGAGAATGTGGGCAGTGCAGCAAGCAGAGCAGATGGAGAGACTGCATTGTACAAGCTCAGCAAGGATCCCCTGGTGTTGACAATAAGACACTGCAGTCATTATTCGCAGCTACTGGTGCAATCTAGAGGCAATTCCCACTACACAGGTATGAGATAAGAGGATATAATAGGCCATCCCAAAGACGACAAATGGACACAACATTTAATAACTACTAGAGATAAAACATTATTTTGCTATATGATATCAAATTTGGAAAAGTTTTAATATGAACTACATATTTTGTTTAAAGTTATCTAAACACACTTTGGTTGATATGTGAATACATTCAGTAAATGCAGCTTTTAACACCATTTTTGTTGCAGTGCAAAGAGACTAAAACACCCTTATGCATTATTTTTTTTGCAGCAGCAGCCTCCAGCTTTACTGGCCTAAAACTGCTGTTTTACAGCATGGAAACCAAAGAGGGGTGCAATATCGCTCCTTAAAGGGAGGCTTCCTGAAGGCGACATAATGCAGTGTGCCCTCTTTCACTGCTGGTAGTTTCTACTGCATGTGTAAATGAACTGTGTGCAGTGTCAGCAGAAAAAATGAGTGCAGCAAAACAGATGGCAACATGTGCAGTACTACTACCAACAATAATTAGGATAAAATCATCAATTTTTTTTTAGATGTTTGCTTTATTATTTAGCATTTGTTTGACAATCAGAGAAATACACATGAGAATCACACCATCACTACTGTAAAAACATGAAACATCATCAAGCGACAAATACTGATGATAAAAACATAAAAATGGAGAGAGAAAAAAGAAACAACAGCTGGATTATGGCATTTAAAAAAAGCTCAATGCTGTCCTCCTGGAAGGGTTTTTCTCTGCTGTCTTCATTGTATTTGCTGCCACCTAGTGGTGGGTTCCGGCAAGCTGCAGAAACAAGCAGAACAACTCTGCTTGATTTCTCGTTTAAATCAGTGGATACACTGAGGATTAACACTTACCAGTTTTTAATAGAGCCGCTGTTAAGCTGGAGAAAAAAAAAATACAAAAACATGTTTTAGATGCTAATTCTAGTTGAATATTTAAATGTCATATGAAGATATAAAAATAGTTATACATATACCTCTTTGGACAGCTGATTCAACTTCAGGACCCCTGGACCTAAGGGCATCACAGAAAAGAGATTAATTTCCACTGTCATGCTGATGATACGCAGCTATTTCTGTCTATATATCCAGATTAAGCTAACCCATTACATTACAGGCATGTCTTGAAGACATAAAAACCTGGATGACTCTTAACTTTCTCCTTCTGAATGCAGACAAAACAGAAGTTATAGTCTGATTAGTCACTCGCTTCATTTGGATGGGATTAAATTACCCTCAGATAATAAAGTAAAAAATATTGGTGTTATTTATGATCTAAACCTGTCATTTAAATCCCATATAAAAGAGGTTTCTAGAATTTCCTTCTTTCATTTGAGGAATATTGCAAAAAATAGAAATATCCTGTCCAGGGGTGATGCTGAGAAACTAGTCCATGCATTTGTTACTTTAAGGCTGGACTATTGTAATTCTTTACTATCATGAAGTCCACAAACTGTAGTTAAAAACCTTCAGCTGATCCAAAATGCTGCAGCCAGAGTTCTGATGAAAATTAAAAAGAGGGATCATGTCTGTCCTATTCCGGCTTCTCTTCATTGGCTTTCTGTTAAATCCAGAAGAAATTTTAAAATCCTCCTTCTCACATATAAAACCTTAAATGGCCAAGCTCCATCTTATATCAGAGATATGATTGTTCCTTATGTTCCTAATAGAGCACTTTTCTCTCAATCTGCAGGTTTACTAGTGGTTCCTAGAATTTCTAAAAATAGAATGGGAGGCAGATCTTTTAGTTATCAGGCTCCTCTCCTGTGGAACCAACTACCAGTTTTAGTCTGTGAGGCAGACACCATGTCTACTTTTAAGACTAGGCTTAAAACTTTCCTTTTTGATAAAGCTTATAGTTAGAGTGGCTCAGGTTATCCTGAGCCATCTCTGTAGTTATGCTGCCATAGGCTTAGACCGCTGGAGGACATAGGGACCCCTTTTTCATCATTCTATCTCTATTCTCCCACTCTGCAGAATATGTTAGTTCAATCTCTAACGTTTTGCTCTCTCTGCTTTTTCTCATAGTAGCTTCATCTGGTCTGTTCCTGTTTGACTGTGAATCCATCCTGGAGAGAAATATCAGCTGTGCTGCTGCCATCAACACCTTTGTTTATAGATGTTTGAGCTTGGCCTATTTTTTAGTGTAGTCCTGTTTCCCTGACTGTGAGTGGTAGATGTGCTCTCTTCATCCTCTGACGTGGGAGCTGCCTCGGAGCTCGTCTGCCTGACTGTGTGTTTCCTGGGCAGGGCTGCCTGTGAAACTGGTTGACAAGTTCCTTTGTATCTCTGCTTCTTTCTGTATCTCTGCTTCTGTCTCCTTGAACCCCAGTCGGCCACAGCAGATGGTAACTCACACTGAGCCTGGTTCTGCTGGAGATTTCTTCATGTTAAAAGGGAGTTTTTCCTCTCCACTGTCGCTATAAGCACATTTGGTGTGAGGGATTGCAATCAACTGGTTTTCCTTAGATAGAAAACTTTTAATCAATTTGACTGTATGATCTGGGTGAATTGTCTCTGTAAAGTGTCTTGAGATGACGTGTTGTGAATTGGCGCTATATAAATTGCATTTCTGCATTCACAACATAATAATAATAAAAGAAATCTCAAGGTTTTTTTTTATAGTCTCTTTAATAGAAATTCAAGTATTTGTGGAAAAAAAAAACTACCTGTTTGCTCTGACTTTTAATTCAGGCTGAGCTGATTATTTTATTCTTATTTTTCCTTATTTTAACTCTACTTATCATTTTTATTATTCTTAGTTCATGTTGCTTATGTGTCATTTAATATATCTACAGTAAATTGTATATTGTTTAAAGCACAATTTACCTTGACTTGTCGCTCTTTGAACAGGAACACTTTCGACCTGTTGATGAAAAAGTATGGGTGGAACATTATATTTAAAATGTATTAAATATATATATAATATACCAAACATCTGACTTTGAAATGAATAAAAAAGCTAACATTGCATATTTAGGAACACTTCTGATTGAGTGCTGGTTTGAACATTTTCAGGGCAAACTTAGCCTCAGTGACCAAGGCAGGAAACAGATTTCTGAGGGTTTTCAAATCTCTAGACAAATTTATCCCAAAAACTTTTTTGATGCAACATTTTAACCACATAAATCCAACTATTCATTGGGATGTCTGCATATATCGACGCCTGCATGTAACATTTTAACCATACTTGGTTAAGAAAGAAATCAGTAAATTCAAACAAAAACCCTTTAACTTTTAAGCAACGCGAAAAAGAATAAAAAAACAAATTCATAAAAACAATCACCTGGACCAGCAGATTAAAGTCTCGTAAGAAAACCCTGCCACCTTCTAAGGATGTAGTTAATATCAAAAGTTTAATCTAAAATAAAAATACGATTAAACAACAGGAATCTATGATAGGTATGTTTTTTTGTTTTCAAAAACTGGTTTTCAGGTCTTATGAGTTAAGCATGAGTAAAGAAAATGCTGAGTAATAAAAGGATCATAAGATGGGATCAGCTTCTAGGCATCACAAATAATTTTAGTATTATGATATTACTACTCAAAAAGGCATAAACCAGTAATTTATTACCTGTTTTATTTATCTATTACCTTAAATTTATCCTTTTCCTTAGCATATTTTAATCTTACGGCGATGTACAGGTTTGGAATAGCATTTGAACACTAAATTATCAGTTAGTCTTAATTAGCTGATGCATCTTTAGCAGCTGTGAATAAATGATCCTTCTCCTGTCAGAAAGCTTTTACAACCTGCTCTTCTCCTAGAGCCATTTTAAACTAACTCTAGTCTTTGTAAACAGAGGAAGTGCTGCAGAGGGGTTGAGTCCCACTAAATTATTTATCACTTAGTTATGGCTTCATGTCTTTAACTGGCAGAAGCAGGATGAGCTGGCAGGTAGGAGCAGGAATCCTTCTAGGGTGCCATGAGTGAAAGAAAAGAGCAAGCTATGTGGGCCAAAATGGTGCAGACAATTTGGAAGCAGCATGTGAGAAAAAGGCATCTATAAGCTCTGAAGCATCATTTCAATGTAAATGTTTGCATGTGTAAACTTCAACACTTACTGACGATGAGGAAAATGCCCAGCAGGAACAGAGCAACAGCAAAAACCAGTCCGCCGATTCTCAGAGATTCATAATCTGAACCCAAAAAAACAACAAATAAGTCAGGGACAGTTTAGCCAAAACAAATAAGTGTTTTTGGGGCATTTAATGAGATGTCTCAGAATTTAAAAACAAAACTGCACAAGCAATTTGCAGTTCTAAAATGATTCTGTTGAGATCCCACAAATGTAAAAGTTGGGGTCAAGCTGTGTCTAAAAATAGCTGCAAACCCTCCATGATGACTTCAGCATCAGGAATTTATATAATTATAATATAATATAATTTATAGGTTTGGAAAATATAAGTGTAACTGTTAATAAACTTCCCATTATGGAAACCACTGTTCTAAAGCCACTGGATACACAGTACCTAAAGTCAGTGATTACAAGAAAAAGAGCCCTGACACCAGCTGAACCCAGAAAACATTCAGAGGGCAACAGAAAAAGAAAAAAACTAATCCATTCAGTGATTTTCAATTTGTTGGTTTATTGACCATAAAAACAAGTATCAACCATCTTTTGTATGCAAAAAAAAAAAAACACTTTTAAAAGGAGAAAGGAATGAGAACAAAACATCATCCATCAGTTGCATCTAATAATTGTGTTGTATTTATGCAAAAATTCCAATGATTGACAAATAATGAGATTAATCCAAAAAGCTGATAAACTACAACATCAACTCTTGCATATTCCTTTTGATAAAAAGCATTGCGGCATATAAAATCTATAATGCAGTACCTCTACTGACCCACTAGAGGTCGCGATCTCACCTCATTCAGTTATGTGATTTACGGTAGTTGTTTAGTATTACAGGAAAACTCTAACATGCAAATAGATACAATTTAACTCCACTAGAAATGTGTAATGAGAACAATGGCTGAAAATGTAAAAATGAAAATAGCTAGTGTTTTTGTGTTCATACTTTTTACAAAGGATTGTTGTTTGATAAGCAGACTGAAAAGTAACAAAAATACATTTTATTTTGTAGTGGTCCACAGACCAAAAAAGTATGTGTAAGTACCAGAAAAATGTTCAAATTTACTGAAGAAGGCCTCACTTGATCAAAGGAAAACTTAGCATATATTTGGAAAATAGTCATCATTTGGTCTTATTTATTGCACCAAACAAGTCCGTTTTAAGGTTTATTATGAATAAGCACCATCATAACAAAATGTTCAAATAAAAATACAGCAACTAATACAAATAATTACTGATTTACGTACAGGTGACTGAGGAAATGTTCAAATAAATTGTTTGACGACTGTATTGAAATTCCTACAAGCTTTAGGAAAGTTTAATAAAATTAAATCAGTTATTCAGAAATGCTTGCAATCTTAAATTTGAGCAAAAATGGTTATTCTTTGCTTTTTCACCTTCAATAAACCAAATAGTTCCCTAGTTTACAGGTGCTGGTCATAAAATTAGAATATCATGAAAAAGTAGATTGATTTCAGTAATTCCATTTAAAAAGTGAAACTTGTATATTATATTCATACATTACATACAAACTCATATATTTCAGATGTTTATTTTGTTTAATTTTGATGATTACAAATGACAACAAATGAAAATCTCAAATTCATCATATCAGAAAATTAGAATATTGTGAAAAGGTTCAAAATTGATGGCCCCTGGTGCCACACTCTAATCAGCTAATTAACTCAAACCACCTGCAAAAGCCTTTAAATGGTCTTTCAGTCTAGTTCTATAGGCTACACAATCATGGGGAAGACTGCTGACTTGACAGTTGTCCAAAAGACGACCATCGACACCTTGCACAAGGAGGGCAAGACACAAAAGGTCATCGCTAAAGAGGCTGGCTGTTCACAGAGCTCAGTGTCCAAGCACATTAATAGAGAGGCGAAGGGAAGGAAAAGATGTGGTCGAAAAAAGTGTACAAGCAAGAGAGATAACCGCACCCTGGAGAGGATTGTGAAACAAAACCCATTCAAAAATGTGGGGGAGATTCACAAAGAGTGGACTGCAGCTGGAGTGAGTGCTTCAAGAACCACCACACACAGACGTATGAAAGACATGGGTTTCTGCTGTCGCATTCCTTGTGTCAAGCCACTCTTGAACCACAGACAGCGTCAGAAGCGTCTTGCCTGGGCTAAAGAGAAACAGGACTGGACTGCTGGTGAGTGGTCCAAAGTCATGTTCTCTGATGAAAGTAAATTTTGCATTTCCTTTGGAAATCAAGGTCCCAGAGTCTGGAGGAAAAGAAGAGAGGCACTTCATCCACGTTGCTTGAAGTCCAGTGTAAAGTTTCCACAGTCAGTGATGGTTTGGGGTGCCATGTCATCTGCTGGTGTTGGTCCATTGTGTTTTCTGAGGTCCAGGGTCAACGCAGCCACATACCAGGAAGTTTTAGAGCACTTCATGCTTCCTGCAGCTGACCAACTTTTTGGAGATGCAGATTTCATTTTCCAACAGGACTTGGCACCTGCACACAGTGCCAAAGCTACCAGTACCTGGTTGAAGGACCATGGTATCCCTGTTCTTAATTGGCCAGCAAACTCTCCTGACCTTAACCCCATAGAAAATCTATGGGGTATTGTGAAGAAGAAGATGCAATACACCAGACCCAACAATTCAGAAGAGCTAAAAGCCACTATTAGAGCAACCTGGGCTATCATAACACCTGAGCAGTGCCACAGACTGATCGACTCCATGCCACGCCGCATTGCTGCAGTAATACAGGCCAAAGGAGGCCCAACTAAATACTGAGTGCTGTACATGCTCATACTTTTCATGTTCATACTTTTCAGTTGGCCAACATTTCTATAAATCCTTTGTTTTTATTGGTCTTCAGTAATATTCTAATTTTCTGATATGATGAATTTGAGATTTTCATTTGTTGTCATTTGTAATCATCAAAATTAAACAAAATAAACATCTGAAATATATGAGTTTGTATGTAATGTATGAATATAATATACAAGTTTCACTTTTTAAATGGAATTACTGAAATCAATCTACTTTTTCATGATATTCTAATTTTATGACCAGCACCTGTATATTACACTTTTCCTATATTTTCTCCTAGACACAGACATTTTCCTAAGGCCAGAACACACCCGATCCGATTTTGTATCCGATCTGACAGAAAATCGTTTCGGAGGAGGTCATTGCATTTAGCGGCCATTGAAATTCAATGGAGACGTTTACACTCGACAGGATTTTACACAAGGGGGCTTGCGTAGGTCACACTGAGAAAGACCCCCGGTCTATTTTAGTTGGTCTATGCAGCAATTTAGCAGCATATTCACGGGTCTGATAGGAAGAGAGACACGGTTAGAAAGTAAAACACATCTGCTTTGGGGACAATACTAAATAAAATCTGTTATTCGCACGGAATAACTGTCACTTTTTGGAGTCACAGATCGCATATATAGAAAAAAAAAAAGAAAAAAAAAAATAATACTTTACCCATGATAGGAGTTCAGAAGGACAGAAAACGGATAAAGTAGTGATCCTCTATGAGCCTCGCAAATCAAGCCAAGTTTATCAATCTCTTAAAAAAAAAAAAAAAAAACGCAAACAAAAAAAAATTATATATATATATATATATATATATATATATATATATATATATATATATATATATATACGTCAGGAGGGGAAAAAACGGCTATAAAATAGTGATCGTCTTTGAGCGTCACAAAAAAACTAAATAACAATGGGAAGACAGAGCCGGTAAACACTGCGTATCACCTCACCTCTTTATAAATATCTTTATATAATCTTTTGATAACCTTCACAGATCTCTCACAGAGAATCACCTCTCACTGCCTCGGTCAGCATATAAACCGTCCCATGGTGTTTATTGCTGTGTTTTTCTTTTCTATACCCGTAGATCTCATTATGTTTTTAATATACCGGTAGGCATATGAACATTCTCTATCTGTTCTGGTCTGAGATGCTGCAGACTCGTTAAGTGAGGCTTTGCTTTAAAGCATGTACCATTGTTTTTTTTTGTTTTTATAATTATTCATAATTTGTCCAAGTCAAATGGGGGAAATTTGTTTTATAATTGTGTAAAGCACAAAGACAAAAGTAACCCACCCTGCGTAGTCGATTTTCTCTATATGCAGTCACTGTGACATGGAAAAAAAAATCAAATTGGAGATTAAAAAGTTGTATGAAGCCGGGGTGTTCAGGCCTTTATTTTAATTACATTTTGCGGTTTTTCAACTGAAGATATATTTTAGTGCACAAGATGTATGCTTTATATGTAGAAATATGAAATAAATTTTATTAGGAGTACACTATGGGCCGGATTTATCAAGATCCAATTTTGCGTGCAGTAATTTGCGCTCGCAAACTGGAATTTTGCGCGAGGGGCTGAACCATGGTTTGCAGGTGATTTAACAAGAGCGATTGCGTAACTGGTGGCAGGTGCAAAACTGTTGGAGACGCCCTATTTAAATGATGGTTTTACGCGTTTTGTGGTTTGCGGCAAAGTAGTTTGTAGTTTGTGCAAACTAGTGCATTAAGAAATTTTAATGTTACAGTGACACCCTCACCCCCTCCAAAAAAAAAAAAAAAAAAAAAAAATATATATATATATATATATATATATATATATATATATATATATATATATATATATATAAACGTTGGCAACCTTTATTCCCTAAGGTGGTATGTGGCTGAATTTCTACTTCACTGCAGTAAAAACAAAAAAAAACAAAAAAAACAGGTGTTTTATATTGGCCTGTAGAAAAATGCACATACCAAATGGCTCACAAGAAGTGACTGTGGATAAGATGACTGTGTCTACGCATCCCCGCAGCATTGGCATGTTGCTCCACAGGTGCAAGGAGGAGGTCGGGGTTCTCCGTTAGGGCGTCAGGGCGACATGGCATTTAAAACGTCGGACAGCACTTCTGAAAAACGAGATTGGGAGATCCCAGATGCAAAAAAGTGCAACGTTGCAAGGAGTTTTGTGATATCTGGTATTGCGTGGGTCCTCCTTGTGGCTGGCTCCAAATTCATTTGGAGTTCCCCCAACAGCTCCAAAATGGCAATGCTGGATAAATGATATGTTTTGATGATTGTTTCCTCGTTCATTCCAAAAATATTCACACAGAGTGAAAAAATGCATTCTCTGCGTCTCCTTGCTTCATTTCGATGTCTCCTTCTTGCGACAATAACCGCTGCCATGTGTGCGCAATTACGCATACAGACCATTTGCACCTTCTTTTGAAACATGTTAAATATAGAGTCAGATACCGTTAGCAAAATTGCTTTCAGGTTTGCAGAGATGGAAGGTAACAAAGTACAAATACTTCGTTACTGTACTCAAGTAGATTTTTCTGATATTTTTACTTTACTTTACTACTTATTTTTATGGCGACTATTTACTTCTACTCCTTACATTTTTACACAAATATCTGTACTTTCTACTCCTTACATTTTAAAAAATTGTCTCGTTACTTTAGTTTTGAATCATTTCAATGGAGTTACTGTTATTTTTCACGTCATCAATACCAAATTCAATCTAATTGGATGGGAATCTACGTTGCATTTGACGCACCACTACAAGATGAATCGACAGATTCGGCTGTATTCATTCGCGGCAAATCATTGCAGCTTGGTGGCGGTGGCGTTAGCATAGTAGCATGGACGACGAGATGATTGAAAATGAACACAACGGAGATCTAGTCCTATTGGCAGACATCCATTTGAAATGTAGGCAACGGCATGAAAAAAGTAGTTTCTACTTTTACTTTTATACTTTAAGTAAATTTACAAGCCTGTACTTTGTTACTTTTACTTGAGTAAAGAAGTTTAATCAGTACTTCCACTTTTACCAGAGTATTTTTTAACACAAGTATCTGTACTTTTACTCAAGTACGGAAAGTGAGTACTTTTGCCATCTCTGCAGGTTTGATAAATCACTTTGCGAGTGCTAAATTAATATATTTACATGTTCTCCTCCCACAAGACGCACTTTTGCGTGTAAACGCCCCATATTGCATATTCATTGCAGAAAAAGTACTAAATGGATAAGAGGCGCTATTTAGCACGTTTTAAAGACCAAATACTTTTAGCACGCTGTTGATAGATCAGTTTGTACATTTTTTAGCGTGCGCAGTGAAATAGCTCACGTTTTTATACACGCAAACCTTTGATAGATCCGGCTCTATGTGAGCAGCTAAAGAATTTTCTTATACAACTAAATAGTAGTCGTAAATATTATCTAGGCATGTTACATCATCAACCATAAATATCCAGATACTTTTGTTTGAACACTGAAACATTTATGGAATTAAAGTTTTTTTAATGATTTTTTTAACCTCTGAAAAACAAAACAGATTTTTTTTCTGTCAAAAAAAAAAAAAAGTGCCTCTTGCAAACATCCTGTTGGCTTATTGCTTTCAGGTGACAGCTAATTTTTGTTGAAAGTAAATGCAAATGTAAATGCATGGGAGTTTAATCTTTCAACCCAAACAGAAAATAAGAAAACAAAAACCAAACCCAAAAACGACCAATCTTTTCTATCATATAGTGTCATCTAAAGATTTCACTTTAGTATCAAATCAGCAGAGACAGGATGTCAAATGTTTCTTTTGGCT
This sequence comes from Cyprinodon tularosa, assembly GCF_016077235.1. Taxonomy (NCBI): domain Eukaryota; kingdom Metazoa; phylum Chordata; class Actinopteri; order Cyprinodontiformes; family Cyprinodontidae; genus Cyprinodon; species Cyprinodon tularosa. The sequence goes on along the minus strand of NW_024039485.1, from coordinate 104,809 downwards.
CTGTGCCAGAAGCTTCCACCTAGGGAATGAAACTTTTCCATCACATCTAGAAATCCAAGACCAATTGCTCACTCATCTCAGTTTTCCAGATGTTTCCTTTGCAGAGGCGCTGACCGTTAAAATGTCTACCATTGGCTGCTCAACACTCACCATAATGAAAAGGGCTGTCATAGTCTGAAAGCAAAAAAGACAGAGATAATAAATGAGAGGCAGATGTAACCAGTGACACACTTCAAGCTCTGCTCATCAGATGACAGTTATGCAGTTGTTTCAGGACTTCAGCGCTCATACTCCTGATTTAAATGGCCGTAAATTGGTAATAAATCTACTATTCTAGGGTTTTGCTTGAACTTTTCTCACCTTTCTCATCTTCTGCTGCTGAGGCTGTAAAAGAGAAAAGAACATTTCAGCTGGTGGTTACTGCCTGTCAGCAAAAGACAAAGGTAACAACACCTGAGCAGACATAGCATGGTACATGCTGAGCCTTCAAATCCCAAATATAGGGAAACAAAACTGAAAAAAGTTAAGTACACCCTAGAAAGCAATACTTAGTATTATAGTTTGACAAAGCATTGAAATAGTTTTTGCTTTGTCAATAAAAATGCCCGCCTATTTATACGACAGTACCTAATTGTAAGTTTTATGGAATATAATACATTTTTTTTTGATTGATTAATAATCAAAATGTTCTGCAATTATATTGCAGTCATATTCAGTTTTTTTTTTACTCTGATGCTCCTAAATAAAATCCAGAGCCACTAATAGTCTTTAAAGTAATTCCATTAGTAAAGACGGCCAATTATGGTAAAATTCAACTGCAAAGAGGAGCGGCTGAAATCCACAACTTAAGACTCAATTATTAGTCATTCAATCCATGAATATATGTTTTATATAAGTATTTTGGACAGCATATGAAAGTGTGCAAATGCAACATAAATCAAGCAATTAATCAAGTTAATGTCCAAAGGTCATCAGAAGTCACATCTGCAGTAGGAGAAACACAGTAAACATGTGGAACAAGGTGCTTTGATTAAATTACAGCAGGGGTCTTTAACTTTGGTCCTAAAGACCTGTTGTCCTGCATTTTTTAGGTTTTTCCCTGCTTTTACACATCTGACTTAACTAAATTGTTGATTAACAGGCCTATGCAGCCCTTGGTAGCTGCTGAGGAAGTATTGCCATCATTTGATCTAAAGAAACTCATCTAAAATATGCAGGACAGTAGGTCCTCTGAAGAGGTTGAAGACCTCTGGATTAGAGCAACAGTTTTCAGTTAACATGTTAAACATTATAAAAGGCTTAAAAACTAACAGGGGGAAACCATGCTGGACACACAATCCCAGCCACTAGACATAGTGCTGGGAGCATGCTGCTCCTGTTTTACTTCAGAGAGAGGCTAGCTGGTTCGAGGGAGAAAGGAAGATAGTGGGAACTAAATAAAGAAGAAGAAGTGCAATACACTACATAACTGTTAATTTAAGTTATTGTTTTGCTATAGCCCTCTGTATTTATCTGTATTTATTTGTCTATCCTCATCCCCCAATACATCTTCCTATATCTTATTTAATTGTTTTTATTTTTCTATTGTATATACTGTGCCTAAACATCCTCTATTTTCTTGTACAGTATGTGCAATTTTTTTCCTGCTACTGGAAATACAATTTCCCGAAGGGAGTAATCCCAAGGGATTAATAAAGTCAAGTCTAAGTCTAAGTCTAGTCTCTCTCTAAGAGCAAAGCTATGTGAAAAAAAATGTTAGGGGGGGCAAAAAACGTAAAGAAAAACAAACATCTGGATCTGTTAGAAGTACCCAGTCAAAATTTTCCAACCATAAATCCAACCAAACATCTGTCTTGACATTAACACAGTGAGGCCAATTACGAATACATCCCCCGCTTTAGATTATTTATATTAAAAATTAAACCAAAACCATGTATTATAGTGGCACTGCATTTTGTTTTACACCACAAAAGATACAGCATAATAAAATGTAACTGAAGTAGAGTGTAAATATTTCTGCTCGGCGTGTCACATACTTACTTTGTCATGTTTAGGGCTATTTTCGCCAAAGTCCTGAATCGATTCGATTTTGATTCATTCAGTTCTAAATCGATTAATCTCGATTCGATCTATTTTTACAATAATGAAAATGGTTTAACTGTGTTTCAAAATACTCATGTAATTTATTTTTTCCTGTCATATTAAACACAAAGTGCAAACTTGTAAATCAGACAGTTTAAACTTGAGATGTGAACCAAACTGTCTCAAAAGTGCAAACTTGTTCAAGAAAAGTGAAAAAGCCTCACTCGAGCAAGCAGACGTGACACAGCAGACATTCATGAGCAGCATTATCTTCAAAGCACAAACCATACTTGCAGCGTTGTCTGTAACAACTACAGGGTGTTTGCTGGTCAGCCTCCATTTGTTAATGTCTTCATTTAACCTATTGGTTATATTTGCAGCTGTCTGGCTTGAAGTACTTTTGAGTGCATCTTTCCTGCTCATTTGAATGTGAACGTCACGCGCGTCACTATAAAACTAATCGATCTCATTCCCTAGACATTGATTTTGCAAAAATGTAAAGGAATCAATTCAAAATCGATTAAATAGATATTTTTTACCAAGCCCTAGTCGTGTTGTTAACCTAAATCATTGCATAACAATCAACTCTTTATATGGTTGTCTAATTAAGAGGATAAAAATGTACTGACACTTGCAAATGTATAATCATATTAGCTTGTTTCCAGCTGTATAATGCTTTATTACCTTCTGTTCTCTGTTCTGTTAATGTTTTTTATGGAAAACAAGTTTTGGCTACAAAAAAATCTAGGGAAACCTTGATAAAAGGCCAACTTTAATTGCTGAATCCTAATTTCCACCTTGAGTTTAGAGTCATAAAAGGGAAGCATGCAGCGCCATTTAGCAACTAACTGTGGTTAATACCAGATATAAAGCAGACATTGTTTCTGCACTTCTGTTTAGACAATAGTGATATAAATATTTGGACGACCTGACATTTCACATCATTAGTTAATGTAAAGGTATTATGACAAAAATAATGAGCTGCTGTAAGGCATATTAAATGGAAGTCATGGGATAGATGTGTGCTTGAAAACATATTAGACAGCACATCAAAAATGATATTTTACACTTCAAACTAATTATTAAAGTTAAATAGATTGCACTGTTTTTAATACTGACCACTACAACCTGCTTACTGAACATTCTTGATCTTATCTCTTAACTTATTCTTAGACTGAAAAAAAAATATATCTTTTTCTCTATCAGGCGAGGACATATGTTGCCTTTCTACAAGTGTTAAAAAGTAACCTGTAGCTAAAACATTAGACCGAGTTAAGAAACAACCCCACAAAAATAATGTAGGCAAATCTGCTTTACCCTAAACTTTGCTGATGATATGTGGATAACCCAGGGAAACAAGTCAGAAACCAGGATTTGTATTAACAAGGAAAAGCTAGGCTGGACTCTGAATAACTGATTATTCAAACTGCAAAAGTAAAAACCTTTCCAGGGGGGAACAGAACGAAACCTCCAGACAAAAGAGTTAACTGGAAAGTGAGCTGAAAAATTATTTATTGCAATCCAAACAAGAGGTGCTGTTCAAAAAAAGCCAGCTGAGAAAACAGCATTTGGGTGTAAAGGCCATGCAGCTTAAGGGAGGAACCGATCTGATGCAGGAAACTTACCAAAAACCTCCCTGCCAAATGCTGATCCTGTCATATACACACACATCAGGAACTTAAAACACAACTACATGTATGGAATAAGAAAAACTGCAAGGGATCGGAAGCCAAACAGTTAGTAAAAAAAAATAAATAAAATAATATATATAAATAAAATAATATATATATATATATATATATATATATATATATATATATATATATATATATATATATATACATATACACACACTGTATGCTCACCAAGCACAGGAGCCAGCCAGGAGGTGAATGCCACTGCTAATATAAGATCCATAGTGCCTGTTTGAATGAACAACAGAAAGGACACATCATGGTTAAAAGGTCAGATGAAGTTGACATCAGATAAGTTTAGGTTTGGTCTCATGAAACCTTAGCAACAAGATTCTGCTTATAAATCAGCCTGCATTTTCTAAAAACAATTCTACATCAATAAAAATAGCACATGATGATAAGTAAAAACAATAGAACACATGGTTTTAAGGTTTTTTTCCAGCCCTATTTGAAATGATCCAATTAAAATAAAAGCAAAATAACAATTATGTTAAAGAGCATCCAATTAGTAAGAAGAGTCCACTTTTTTGTAAATAATTGAAGTATAAATTAAGCTGTTCATTGAAGGTCTAAGTGGTTTATTGGAGAACAACTCATCAAATGATTGTATAAAACCAAAAAAGACAGGAGACAGGTTGGGGATTGAGTTGGAAATAAAAATCAATGTTAGGTCTATAATTTAAAACCAATACTACAAACACCCAACATAGACTGTCAGCGCAATCATCCAACAGTGGAAGGAATGTGGTGCAGTTTACATAAAATCTGGCAGTGAGGCTGTTACTGCAGTAAACTTTTTTGCACTGTTTGTGTTTATCTTTTTTTTTTTTAACATCCTAATATCATATGCTGAAGTTTGGAATGATAATGTGACTAAATGTGAATAGGTTGAAGGACCACTTTGAATGCCACTGTGTTGTCACTTGATATAGATCTTTTTGACATTCTCAGGTTGAACTACACAGAGGTATAATATTGCACTGTTTAGTTATGACCTTACGAGGACTAAATGGAGCTGAGTTTCAGCTGTAAAGCGGACCTATCCAAGGGATTTCACTTCTGACGGGAGACATAATGCTCCATCTTTGTAGATGGGAACATAGTGGGATCTGTGTTTTAATAATTTGTTTTCCAGGCTCAGAGTAGGAGAAGAGTATCTATTTTTGGCCCTGCATCTCAGAACATCTTCTTGGCAGCAGAGGGGTGCAACGAAAAGGGAAGTGTAAAGTTGCACTCGGTGTTTGGTCAGTGGATTTCGCTGGGTCATCAACATGAGTGGGGGTTGGGCCTCCTGGGGCTGTTTTTCGATCTATATATTATCTAGAACATTCCTCTGGGATTCTCTTACACCCTTAAGATTATGGGGAACCAGACAGCCAATTGCAATTGGACACACAGGAGCTGAAGAGGCTCTCTTTTTGGAGATTACACTGACTCCGATTTTGCCCCGCTTCTACGACCGAATATACCAGAACAGAAAGGCAACACAGGTGGATATAACGTAACTGTGCAGTTAAGAAAACCTGTGCAATGAAATTAAATGGTGTGCAGTGCAGAGATCAAAGGGGAACCAGCAGTTCCCTCCTCTGCCGTGAGCACTTCTGGATATTCATGCAAAACCAGTGTGGGGGTGTGAACATGGTGCTGGAGTCAGAGAGGAAAATGAATGCTTCAAGCCCCGGGAACGGGATTAAGTACAAAGACCTGCCAATCAGGTTTAATCAAACAAACAGAGCGAGTTATTCCAACAAGAGGCAATCCAATAATCTTGTTTGTCAGACCTCTGAGTTATATAAAAGCAAATAATGGGGAGACAGTAAAGAAGCACATAAAGCTGAACTTTAAGTAGATCAAAGTGGATTATAATAAACTAGAATTTACGCAGTCATTTCATAGGTCAAAAAAGGAGACTTCAGTTCAGACCGCCTCTTTAAACACATCAGCTCTTAAACCATTTTACACCAGTATCACTGAGGAGGCGTTTACCACCTTACCTAAATGTTCTGTTTTTCCTTAATACAACATAGAAGAGAAGGAAGAATATTGCTATTATCCATTGGTGGAGTATATTGGGTTGATGGATTAGCTTTTGGAACCTCAAGAAGTTCAAATTCTAAGAGAGGAAGTCAAAAATTGTTCCCCATCCCAAAATGGTTGCTGCAAACCAAGCTACAGTAATGGACTTTCTGTCTGCTCATTTTATGGATCGTTTCTATTTGCATTTTTCACACCTGTATTATTGTGCAGTCTTGGTCAGAAAACATGTACCTGTAGTGTTGAAACGCATGAAACATAAAAAATTCCACTGTTTATAGTAGGGGTGGGTATTGCCAAAGAAGTCACGATTCGATTTGAATCACGATTCACAGGCCACGATGCGATTCTATCACGATGCATCACGATACTTGAATTATTGCGATGCATTGCAATATTTTCTCCTCCATGTTTTGTTTTTGAATGACTCGGCACAGTATCCCACGGCCGGAAATGTTTGTGACACAAGGCAGCGTGCGTCAACACATTTGCAGCGACATCTACTGGACTGGAAGTTGTATTACACTTGTTTTTGGCTGTTGTTCGCCAACCATTCATGCAATTTTATTTATTCATTTTTTTAAATTAATAATCGATTCTTGACATCAAGAATCGATGCAGTAGATCACGAAAATTAGAATCACGATGCATCATCATCACGATTATTTTGCACACCCCTAGTTTATAGCTTGTATTGTGGATAGCCATTAGCGTATTGTTTATGGTCGATGCATGTCACTAATTCTCTGACTTGCAACAACAAAACTGTTAAGGGGTTTAGGTTTAGTCTCGTCACAGATCCAGAATCCATCCTCAGCTGTTAAAATGAAGGAACCAGGACTTGCAATTATTTCAGTGATTATTTAATTACAATTTTTTTATTACTTCAGATTATAGAGTTCTCAAAATGAATGCAGATATTTTTACTTACTTGTATTTGCTCCAAACCACAGTTGATTATCTTAATATTTGCTTTGAAGGCAAAATGTCTTCTGAACGCAGCCAAAAGAACCAAAGTAAGCCACTAATAGGCTCCCTCTAACCACAGATCAGTATTATGGGTTTAGAATCAAATATGTATTCTTTGCAAGCCAATAAGTAATCCATTTTCTGAGTTTGTTTTCCTTAACGTTGTCTTCATGTTCTGGTCCTGGTATATCATAAATTTAGAGCATCTCACAATTTAGATATTTTCTGATTTCCTTAGAGAGCTTTAGCCCTGGACCCATTCTGGTAATCTATGTTAAAATTCTAACTGGGAAATCTAAATTATCTAACAAACCCCTTTCCTAAAATCTTATACAATGACAAGACATTATTAAAAAATCTGATGTCTTACACTTTATTCCATCCATCACATTAGATACTTTGTGTTTGAATGTGTAACATGCAAGAAAGCATAATGCAATTACCTAGTATTGCTAGTTGCAGTCACTTTGCAATACTAGTATATCAATTCCAACAATCCACTGGTTTTATGAGTTCCAACTAAAACGTTATTCATTTTGTTAGAAAAGGCTTTTTCACAACAGGGTTCTGTTGTCAAAGATAAATATTTAGTCACCTTGATCTTTTGGTCTGCTGCTCTTTGTAGAGTTTTATTCAAAACATATTTACCATCTGGCTCATGGCATCAATTCCAGACATGAGCCTAGTATAACCTTTGGCATTATTTCACAGTTTCACAGAACTCCAAGATAAATCAATGGTGTGTTTATTTATTCATTTTTTGGCAACTAGTTTTGTTGGTAAATAAATAATTGATTTACCAATATTTTATTTATTGTTGATTATGCAACTAGCTGGGCTGTGCGCTCAAGAACAGCTACACTACATGATCCCCGCTTCAGTGTGGTCTTGTTCTTTTAAACTGAAGTGAACTTATGCAGCATTCAGTTAGTCTCAGAAGTCAGAGTGAGTATGTAGAAATGACATCAGACCAGGGGAAGGCACATTCTAGTTTCAAGTAAGAATATAAGTAGCCAGCAGTTGTGGAAATATTGGTCATTGTTTAAATAAAAACACCCCCTGCAGCCTGCATACTGAATAGGAATATTTAAGCTAGCAGAGAAACTCCTATTTCTGGATTAAATATGGGGGATTGCAAAAGCAATGAAAGTTTGTCATATAAGTCATAACAGAAGAGCTCTCTCCATTTTGCAGCTAATTGTAAACAACATCCTTAAGTGTACAAGGACTTATGTGCATAAAATGGAAGAAAATATATTGATATCAGGTCTTTTTTGCTTACTGTAGTTATTCCTGCAACAAATAGCAAATGTTTTGAACTGGCAACAACAAAGAGTTCAACCCAAACTGATTTTTAAGATTCAACTGAAGCAAAAATACTGAACCACAATAAGCCAATAACAATGTGCCACTCTTTATGTTTTCAAAAACTGTTGACAATCCAATCTCATCCAACTATTTTTTTTTACCATTGTTTTAATAAGACAAAATCTAGAAAAGACACAGCGTACATGTTCTGCTGTTTCAGAAACTACAATCATTAAACCACTAAAAGGACAATCCAATAATCAATGATGAAAACAAAAACCCTAAGAAGAATCCACTGGTCACACATTCTTTCAGGTTCCAATGTAAATCAGTTACAGAAATTTTAACTTTTTAGTTGTCCTATGGGCTGCTCAGTGGCGCAGTGGGTAGCACTGCTGCCTTGCAGCAAAAAGGTTGAGGATTCGACTGCTGGCCTGGGGTTTTTGTGCATGGAGTTTGCATGTTCTCCCTGAGCATGCGTTGGGTTCTCTCCGGGTACTCTGGCTCCCTCCAACAGTCCAAAAACATGACTGTTAGGTTAATTGTTTTCTCTAAATTCTCCTTAGGTGTGAGTGTGAATGGTTCTTTCTCTGTGTTGCCCTGCGAAGGACTGGTGACCTGTCCAGGCTGTACCCTGCCTCTTGCCCATTGACTGCTGGAGATAGGGACCCCACTCGGGACAAGCGTGTCAGATAATGGATGGATAGTTGTCTTATTTCTTTAACCATACAATCCTGTTATCAATTGAGCGTCATCCTATTGCTCTTTCAGATGTAGGCCTATTCATTTTGACAAACAACTATTTGAGATTTTGGTCAACACACATAATTTGATTTAAGAGGTCAAGCATTTGCAAACACAGTCCCCCTCTCGTGTTTTTAGTCAGAATAAAAACCAGAATTTAGACCTTTTTCGCGCCTGATAATTTCATCAGACAGCCGTTACCAGTGCTCCCTTTTCGGTCTGGCGTCGCTCTTATCGCTAAATATCGCGATACTATGGTACCTGAAGTTGGGCAACATGTCTACAAAATCCATTAAAGCCAATGTTTAACTATGGCTGATAGCAACCCGCTGCAAGGAGGGATAAATATACATTTTGAATATGAAAAACAGATGTGCCATTTTATAAAAAATAAATAAATAAATAAATAAAGGAGGGTTTTACTAGTTGGGGGCATGAAGGCTGCAATTCGATGATTAAATGTAGAAAAAAAAAGTAGGGTACTAGAAACTTTAAAACAATCTGTTCTGTTAAAACTTAACTTTAAGTTATTTATAGTTGTTAAACAAAAATGGGTTTTAGTTCCAGTGTACTGCAAGGAATCAACTTACCGTGTATCAGCCTCATATGCCTATGAGATTCGCAGTAAATCAAACTCCCAAAGAAAAGTTTCCACACAGCTGTACTCAAGCAAAGTTAATGATATACATGCAAAATAATATTTAAAAAAAATATTAAATGAAAATGTACAAACGGTCTAACCTAAACTAGGAGTATGTTTTTGCATTCTAGAAGTGTAAGCCTGAGGACTTCTGCTCAACTTGGGTCAACGTTTGCTCCGTCTGGGTTTTTCTCTGAGGAATGAGCCAGAGGAGGGGGGCGGGGTGCCGCTGAAGTTACTCCAAAAAAACACCCTGAGCTGCCCTGCAACTTTAAACAACACAACCCCCGCTGTTTGCCACAGTGCTCCTGTGCTGCATGTTTACAGTATTTCTTTTCTGCTAGAAAATATTGATCTGTTGCCTGCAGTAATATTCAGATATATTTTAATGAACACTGATCATTATCTCCCCTCAACATGGGCACATTTAGTAGACCTTAAACAGAGTAGATTAGTGAATTTGTTTTACTGTGGACTCATTTTCTGTCTTGTGGAGGGCGGGGTGTTGTGAATTGGAGGCATAAACAGTGAAGTGCTTTCAGGGCCATAGCACCATAGCAGTCTGGCATAGAGGCAGTATTAAAACAGTCCTCTTAAGGTTGCTCCTTCTGCCTACATGGTGCAAAAACATAGTCAGATTCCTTTCTAAGTGAGCAGAAACAAACTGGACCTGTCTGTAGGTTGGCCCCTGCCTCATTATGGTTGGTCAACAGGACATTCTTGAGTTTTCTTTCTGTTCCCAGATTCCCACCCACAACAAGGACCTTGTATTTTACCATCATGTGTTTCTCTTTCCTGGTATGTCAGCTGCAGGAAAGCCCGAAAACACAACAAAATCCTTTGCAAAACCTCCAGGTTCGCTAATGGAATTTAACATGACAGACTAACAGATTTATGCATACATTTAAATTGATAAAAGTACATCTGTTACCTTAAAAAATGTAAAATAAGTGTATTATGTATTTCTGTTCTGCTCAAGACTTTGCAAAAACGTTTTATGCTGCAATTACAGCTGCAACTATCTGTTGGTAGAGCACCTGTGAACATAAACATACGAATTTGACAAGAGATTCTTCTTTTCAATTTTACATCTGGCTATATTTCTAAAGGTTTTTGTCCTTGACATAAACCGCCACCACAGTCTTTTGCACCATACAACTGTTTTAAAATTGTTTTTTTTGTCCAGTATTCCATCCAACAGTGATCAACACGTCACTTCTGTGGCCTGTAAGTTTAGATAGTGGGTAGAAATTGAGGAAGACAAAGGGTTGGCAGCTTTACAATTGCACTATAAATTTTCACATATGGGATTGTGGAGTACCTCAATCTATGGATGTTTAATTTGAATTTATCAGCTGCTTTATCTCAGTTATGTTCCTTGCTCCTTATGATGTCATAAAAAACCTGAAACAACAGGATTTAAATTGATGATTTCTAAAGGCAAATAGTTGCACTTTTTCTGTCATTAAAAATACAGTGAAATGAGCTGGATACAAATATAGGCCATGCTTTTCAGATATAGAAAAAAAGGAACATTTTGCATAATTTTTCCATTTCACATCTGTTCACCTATGTGTTGTCAGACAAAATACATAGCCTTTTTTGGTTGAGAATGTCATGCATTAATTCTAATGTAATTTTTGAAATAATTTTTTGATTTTAATGTTTGAAATTAATTAAGGGATACTTATAAATGATAAATAACTTGAACACAACTTGTCATCAATTGTACATTTATTCAGTGATCAGATAGGAGGACATAGGATAGAGATTAGAAGGTATACCAAATCAGTTATAGTGATGCTGTGATTTTGTCTTCCACTAGATGGAGATGTTAGACAAGCATAAACCGCTTAGTTCAATAACAGGAAAGAGCAAGTGGAGGAAAGAACAAAAACTACAATGGCAATCAAGAGGAAGTGGTGAAGTATGGCAATCAGAGCTGCAAACAAAGGAAGCTATCTTCTTCCTGCATAACAGAGAGGAAAAAAGAAATACGTCACACTTTACAACTATTTCATTCATTCACATTTTTCCACAGAGAATAGGTTCATAATTTACCTGTGTGCCAGTGGCCTCTCTATAAGCCAGGAAGCAGCTTCTTTACAGGCCACTGCAGTAAAAAGAAAACAATTGCAGTCAAAGTGGCAAAGGAAATTTATTTCCACTCAAGCAAAACTGAACAGAGACTTCAGGCATTTCTGAGAGTTGTATTTTCCAAAACACACGTAAGAGCAAATAGCACTCCTTAGGGTTATTTTCTTCTTTCCCAAGGTGATAAAAAAGAGGTAGGGAGGCACTTCAAAGGTCTGACTTGAGGCTAGGATACCAAACTAAAGAAAAGTTCTCAAATTAATATCGCCCCCAGATGAGTCTTAAGTGTCCTTGGATGACAAGCAGAGATTGGATTGTAAGCTTGGTAGCTTTTGATGGCCATGCCTGTCAGACTCACCTGCTTTTTAATCAGTAATTACCATAGGGGATTCTCTTGCATTTCTTAATTAAATTGAACCAAATGCAATTAAAAACCACACTCTCATTCCTTTAAATGGGGCTCTGTGGAGTCCTTGTTTAGTTCATGCTGTTATAGAGTAAGCGGTTGAATGGCTGTAGCACCAACCCATCTCTCACAGAGCTGATCAAATCAAGTTGAAACTTTGGATAATAGAGTGAAAAGATTGCATCTTACGACCTAACTGAAAAGGTTAAAGACAATAAACTAGAAGGTGCATTTGTTATTTTGTTCAAAACAAGAGAGCCAGTGTTAGTTTTAGTGGTATGTAAAAACACATGTGGAGAATTACCTCCATTAATTGGTTTTTACCTCCCCAAGGAGGTAATGTTTTTAGGAGAGTTTGTCTGTCTGTGTACAGGATAACTTGAAAATATATCAATGGATTTTAATGACATTTTGTAACCAAATGTTCACCTCAGTCCATGGAACAATCCATTACATTTAGGTGACAATCTAGGTCACCATCTGGATCCAGGAATTTCTTTTCAAAGATTTTGCTTAAACAGGTATTAAAGGTGGATATGTTAGGGGAAAATGAGCTACTTGGCGGAGGTATGCGCTCTCCAAATGCTTTTTCTAGTTAAACATTTTTATCAGAGAACAACCACAAAATATAATGTGTTATTTGTTTTTTTTTAGCGATAGGCAAGCACAGGATTGAACATAATGTATGATGTCAAAATACATAAAAAAAAAAAATCTTAAAAGTATGATTAGATGTGATTTAAGCCCCTAGTTAACTCTTAAAAAAAAAAAAAAAAAAACTCTCTATTTTAAGTGTTTGGGAGAATGTACCAGCTTTGCTCATTTACATCTACGACATTTGGACGTTTGTATTTCGAATATGACTCAATCTAATTTAGTCAGATTTAGTTTGGGTCTCTGACCGAGCCACTCTAACCTTCTAATCAACATTACATTGTAGATCCAGTTGTATGTTTAAAATGACCATTTTGGTATGAAGTAAAGTTTTAAGGCTTTAGCTGCTTCTAACAGCTTATCTTTCAGGATTACCCTAAAATTTATTTGGTGATGCGCATTATTAGTTTTTCATTGCACTTACTGGTAAACATATAGCTAAGAAAGTTAAAATTTGATCACCACTGATCTTATATTTTTTAAGTTTAAAAAACATGCATTAATATTTATGCAGTTTGTCTTATAAAATCAATCAAAATTTGTATTTTTTGTATTTTTAAAGTCCCTATCTCAAAGGACTGCAGTTTTTCCAGAATATGTATAAAGTACTCACCATCTAGAGAAGTCTTCAGCACTCCATGAGCTAACAAACACTGAGAAATCACTTGTAAATTTCCCATCTGCTGTCTTCATGTCATCCTTGGAGTTATTGTTGTAGTCGCCACAGGCACCACAAATCTTACCAGAAAGGTTACCATCGACAGTGATAGTGACCTTCTGTGAAATAGAAAAGGTGACCTGCACAGCTGAGGTCCTCTCAATGACAACACTCCTGTCTGAGATCTGGACTGATAGCTCATTTGTCACGTTGCTGGGCAGGGACACTTTCTTTCCATTTACCTGATAAAATATGATACAGAGGGGAAAATAAGGGAAGAAGTCAAATATATTTTGGGAAAAACACAAAAATACAAAAGTGCTTTTTGCTTTATTTTTAAAAATCCGCACCCAGGTTTCATGCTGATCGTTTACTGCCACAGTGGTGTCTTGAAAGAACACATACAAAGTGGCAACAGCGAGAGGCCCCCGTTCCCTGCAGATTCTCATGTCCACAACCACACGGAACCACTGCTTGCTTGACTCGTCGCAATTAGAGGCCAACTCAAAAGCCCCTTGTGTTCCTATTGTTCCAGACATGCCATCAAAGGAGCTCAGCTCGCCCACTGGACTGACATTGCAGTGGCCCTGTATGATATGACAACCTCTGACCCCATCTCTGACATCACAGACCTCCCCGCTGGTACAGGACAGCTTTTCGCATGTAACCAGCCCAGAGGCCTGGCACTCACAGTTGGAGCTGCAATCTTTATCCACCACAACTTGACCCACCTGAAATACAGCTTTGGTTAGTTGAATCTCTATTCCTTCTTGACACTTGGCACACCAGTGAAATATATCAGTGATATTTTGGTCACAACATTTTGCATATAATAATTAAAATGAAACCTCTCTTAAAGCTCACCGTCAGGTATCTGCCATTGTGCACACACCCACACTTGTCAAGTGGAACACATTGAATGCCATCAGAAACAAAGCCTTCGTCACACTGGCATCCTTCAAAACATCTCTCAGAGCACTTAACTTGTTGAAGGAAGCTAGCACATGTCCTCTCGCAAGTATCAGCGCACACCTCATAGTGACTGTGAGGAGGGCAGGAAGCAGCTGCAATAAAACAAAATGTGCTAATAAATAACAAAGAACAGACAGCAAGGACAGGCGAGGGAACTGCTGCTGTGTGTGACCTACGGCAGAAGGACTTGCTTCTCCATGGCTGGATTTGAATTCCTTCACTGTGGCAGGCTAGTGCGTAGGCCTGTATGCTGTCGCACAGAGTGTCCTTGTTTCCATCAGTTGCACACACATCAAACACACAATTTGACACATATGCAGCTGGATCGATTTTACTGTGGCAGGCTTTAAAAGGGCCGTCAGCGGCACTGATGATGCCACAGGAATCTGGTTTTCTATACAGAACTTCCTTGGCTGGTTCGCATGCTGGACACTGACCTCCACAGCCACCACACACATATCCAGGAAGGTCCACGGCCCAAGCCCTTCCAAAGTCATCAATGTCATTTGTTTGTTTCCCACCAGGAAGTCTAAAGTCGTCTCTACCATTGGTGTTATAGTTGCCGCAGAGACCGCACATCCTATCTTGGTATGTAGAGGGAACAACCACCTCCACATAGTATATGGTGTCATAGAGAACTTTCAGCCCAAATGCTGTCTGGAGCACTATGTTGCGACCCTCTTGGGTCACAGTCAGATGGCCGTCATTTAATGAGAGAGGAAGGTTGAGCAATTCACCATTCACCTGTGTAAGAGATTTAGTGAAATCATTGTAATTAGTGTTAAGAAATCATTGTTAGAAAGATTAAATCCCTTTTCACACAAATATAACCCTTTTTAAGAGATCTTTTACTCCTTGTGAAATTGAAAGTAGTTAATTGTTTCTTTCATTGAAACTGAAAAAAAAAACAAAAAAAACAATGAACTACCATTTTAGGGGAGCACTGATCTAGCTGTTCTCAGAATGTTCTTTTTTAAATGAGGTCAATGAATACTTTAGCTATTGCAGCAATTTGATTAGAATCCCACAGACAGAGTAGATGCATATTTTATTGAATAACAAAAAAAAAAAAAAAAAACTTTTTTAAACTAGAAGTTGCATAGCTTGAACCTAAAGTGATACATATTTTTCCAAAAATTGGGGATTTTTAGTGACAACATAAAAATGTAAAAAATATTTTTCAACGTTAAAATTCTAAAATCTCAGATTGTTTAAAACAACAGTGTAAAATCTCACTTAGTGCATGCCTGTTATCATTTTTTATGCGAATAACCTCAATAATGGCCATTTGTCTACCCATATTTTTTTTTGTCTTAACTGTGTTCAAGATTTAATTACAAGGTCAGCATGATCAAAAACCTGCCAGCTTTTTGAATGACATGTTTGAATCTTTAGCCTAGCATGACTTCAGCCTGCAATGTCCACAATACCTGGAAAGATTATCCTGTAAATTTACAATCCAATATCAACAAAATATTGTGACATTTAAAGCATTTAAGTGTTGGCTTTGAATGACTACAAGAAAGTAAAACTGCTTACAAATAAAAATAAAAATAGTATGGCTAACACCTTTTAGACTTTCTTATGCTACTGGTGATATAAAAAAGGTACTGAAAATGTAACATGGATGCATATACAAAATATATGTAGCACATGTCCACAGATGTGTATTACAACTCTGAAAACCAGTTTTCTATTGGTTTAGAAAATTAATTAAAATTGAATTGAAGTAAAATGAAGCTTTTATTCACATATTGTGAATGGCATTTCCTCCTATTGTCATATGCTTCTTAGCTTTCTTATGTGTTTTGAGTACTGATAAAAATAATCTCACACATCTAGGGTAAGTGTTTGCATCTGAATTAGAATTGGACATTTTATTCTGGACTATTTTGAAATTGGATCCTGTGCCTAAGTGTATCTTTTTATCAAGCAATGCCCCTGAGCCATACAAAATAAAACTTTCCCTCTGAGTTTTGGTATCATTAATGTTAAATGTCATTACAACAAAGAAGGTATGAAAGAAACTGACTATTGAATCTCAGAGAGAGTTTAGTTAATTTTAGTTTGAAGAACAGAAAATAACATATTTCTATAGCTGTGTTGGTGGGGCCTTATATGTGTGCTTGATAAAACTGTCAAACTTACAATGACTTTCCATGGCAGACGCTGCTGGATGTATATCACATAATCATAAACTGTCACTGCAACTGACTTGGTTACAGCCACCTTTCCATTGCCAAACTTCTCGTTGCCCTGAGTAACAGCAAATGGTATCAGTCGACCTTTGTCATCATCGCAAACTTTGGCCAGCACATAGACGCAGGTACCCTGGAAATCAAACCTTTGACCATCAAAGGATGTGTAATGAGGGTCCCCAGAAGCCACACATTTTGCTTCTCCCTCAGGATGGCATCCTTTCACTCCATTTTGGAGCTTACAGACTTCTCCTTGACTGCATTTTTCTTTTTGGCAAGTAACAGCCCCATTCTCTCCACAGGTGCATTTCTCCATGCACTTGTCCTCAGGATAGAACACCTCCCCTTTCTTGTAGTACTGACCATCATAGGAGCAGCCACACTCTCTCACAGGCACGCAGGCTTCCCCACTTAGCAGAAAGCCTTGGTCACACTCGCAGGCTTCTGCACAGTGCCTGTGGCAGGTGGCGAAAGAGGTTAAGCTAGCACAGGTGGCTGGGCAACCCGTGGCACACAGGTTGTAATGGCTGTTAGCAGGGCACTTCATTGCTGCAGAACAGAAAAAAAGAAAACAAAAAAGCACACTGGAGATGACATGTATAACCAAAACAATCCTTTAGGTGCATTTATAATATTTTAAAGCTAGATAATTGAAATGTCTGGCGAGAAATAAACATAAATAAACACAATACAGTACAACTGGCTTTTTAATTGTTTTTAGGTGCAGATGATTACTTAGGATGACCAGATTTGGATTTCTGAAATGGAGGACACTTTTTTGTGTGGGGGGGCTGCTGGGCCGCTGACTGTACCGGACAGGGCGTTCGAACAGAGCCATCAGCTTGGGGACGGAGCACCTGAACCTGACCCTCTGCTGGTGTTCCCTGACCAGCCCCGGAGCTCACAGCTCGGTTCTGCTGCACTGTAGTCGACCAAAATCCCGGAAGATTACTTTAAAATAAAACAATTGCTATAAGTTAAAGCCTCAATACCGGAAGGCACTGCTTTGTTCATGTCTTCTGATCTCTGCATATCATAATAAATTAATTGTTCTCTCCAAATGACAGTTGCAACTCTTTTGTAGGTTCTGAACAAAATGAGAAAAAGGTATTGGCTGCAGCTCCTGTTTGAATAATTCATTCATTAATCATCATATATTTATTAGTAAAAGAAATGTCCCTTTAATCCCCTCTATACTGATTTGTTTGGTCACAAGCATACTCCCCTCAGCAAATATGTCTCATGACCTCCTCCTCCCTGCTGAATAGATTGCCATAGAAATTCTTATTTAATTAACTTAAATTCAAGCTGGAGATGCTGCAATCACTACTTTTGTATCAGGTGGATGTTGTGTTATTAGATAAGTTTGCTGTAGTTTCATGTAATTTTCTGCTGCAATCTTAGCTGCCTCCTCTAGCTTTTGTCTAAAGGCTTATTTATACTTCGAAACTAGGTCATCTGCGTAGGTGTCGCAGTGAACACAAAGACATCCCTGTCCCCTCCGCAGACACTCTGCTGCACCTCTCCCAAATGTTTTGTTTGTATGACCGCAATTGCGGAAAACAACTCCTGAAGTTGGACCAGCTAGAAGAGCATGGTGTGTGAGAACGCTGGTACCCTTTTTCCACCTGGATCCCTGCTCTTTTTCACCCTCATGTTCCTCTGTTGTTGGACAGACTTGCCGTCACGTCCTCACCGCCTCGGCTGTATCTAGACCCACATCTAGTTTGTGATTGTCCCTCTTGCTTTGTGGCATGGAATATCACATAGCGCAGGCCAAGCTTCAAAATTGAGCATAAATCAAAAATGTCTGCGTCAAGCTCACTGCAACACACTGCTGCGGGGAGTATAACCAGCCCTTCAGGCATTTTTTCTTTTATATTGTTATAAGAAATTATATAGGCCTAATTATGGTGAATTTTAAACCTGGACACAAGTATAGGGGAAGCATTGTTAAAGATTGCTTCATATATCCTTTAGTTAAAGCAAAAATGAAAGAAAAGTACAATGTGAAACTCACGGCAAAACTCATTCGTTCTCCAGGAGTGGATTGTGATTCCTCTGCTCTGACATTCAGATGCGTACACTTCCACAGCATCACAAACTGAGCTTTGATGCCCATGGTACTGACACACATCATAAACACAGTCCTCCATGTAGGAGGAGGGGTCCACGTGTCCGTGACACTCTCTGAAAGGCCCTGCTTTGTCAGCAATTATGCCACAGTACTTGTTAGCTTCATAAACTTTCCTCTGTGAGTCTGAACAAACCTGGCACCATGGCCCTTGGCAGACAGATGAGCAATGGGGTGCGAGTCCCACCTGCCAGCTCTCCCCTAGCCTGGTACCGTCAGGGGCAGTCTGTCCATTAGGCATGGCCAGGTCATCCTTAGCTGTGCCGTCATAGTTTCCACACAGACCACAAACCACGCCCTGGTAGGTGCTGGGCAGAGTGATGGTCACTTTGCTCCTCCAGTCAAAGCTCACAGTGATTCCGGCCACTGTCTCCACTACAGCTGAACGACCACTTTGAAACACAGCCAGCTCATCATTGTAATCCAGAGGCAGTGAAGCAAGCTGCCCATTCAACTGAAGAGCAGAGAAAAGGGGAGGGGGTGGAGGGATTTTTAGGGATTATGAATTTAATAATTCTGCACACCTCACTGATCCATTCTAATGTGCAGTTAAATCTTAGTTTAATTAAGACTGTCTGGATTTAATTTTTAATATGTGATTAAATATATATACAGTGGAGCATGAGGGATGAGGAAATTAGCACAGATACAAAGGAAATTATCATCCACTCATTTAAATCAGATGGGCTTTTATTTTCATTGATGTGACTGCAAGCTGTGTCCTAATTCTCATCTTTCCACAAATGTGCAGAAAAGCAGATTACTTCTAATGCTATTAATACAACTTCCACATGCATCATTATTTATACCTCTACATCAATACTCACCAAGACCTTGTAGGGGTACTCTTTGCTTATGGTGAGAGTAACCCCATAAATGGAAATCTTAACAGTCTTTGTGTAGGACACAGCCTTGCTTCCCCTGTTTTCATTCTGCACAGTCACATTGAAGGGCACCATCCCAGCCTGCTGAGAGCACACTCCAGCCAGCTGATACTCGCATGTCCCCATGAAATCATACTTGTAGCCATCGAAGGTACGATAGTGCGGGTCACCCGACGCTCTGCATGTGGCGTAGCTGATAGGCCTGCAGGCACGCTGTCCCTCAAATACTGTGCACTTCTCATTAGCAGAACACGAGGCTTCCCGGCACGTCACCATACCAAGGGTTGTGTCACACACACACAGGCGACCGCAAGTCTCATCGGCCCAGAACTCCTGTCCTGGCTTGTAGTAACGGCCCTGATATGAGCAGCCGCATGTTTTAGCAGGCACACAAGCACCAGCGCTGAGGACGTAACCCCCGTCACACACACAGGCCTCCATGCACACTTTGCTACAAATCTGCTTTTCCTCAGGGAATGGGCAGGATGGCTGACATGGGCTGGCGCACTCTTCATAGTGGCTGTGGCGTTGACAATTCATGGCTGGATGTAAATAAAATGAACCAAAGACAGGATAAGAATGAAAAGAATTTAAATATTTAACTGCAGTCATCAGCAGAATAACTTTATAAACTTACGACAGCCGAACTTCTCTCTCCAGTTCTTGATTATTATTCCATCCTCTCGACACTGTTGATTGTAGGAGTCCAGTGCCTGGCACAGCATCTTTCTGTCTCCTTTATTTAAACACATGTCATACACACAGCTATTCATGAAGGCCTCAGGGTCTAATTTCTGATTACAATTCTTGAAAACATTATTTGTCTCTGCTGTGAGGGCCCCACAAAAAGCTTGAGTCTGGTAGATTTTTTTGTCATTATCACCACAGGTAGGACAGTTTTCTTCACATGTATTCCAGCAAGGATAATTCTTGTCCTGGTCAGGTGTTTGCCAACTTATTCCCCATTCGATCACTGAGGAGATAGCTTGGCCAGTAGGATCCCGAAGTTCATCCCCTTTGTTGCCATTAAAGTTGCCACACAAGCCGCAGACACTGCCATAGTAGCTGCTTGGAAGCTTAATGATGAGATGCCAGTTCCAGTCATAGGTGACAACCAGGCCAAAATCTGTCTGGAGCTCAGCATTACACCCTCTTTGAAATACAGAGACTTCACCATCACCCAGCTGAACAGGAAGATTTACCAGCTCACCATCCACCTAGAATTGAAACATAAGAACAATATTCAAACAGCCATCAGGAAAATATGGCAGATGAAATATTCGGAGGCTAAAATCTCACCGTGATTTTACCAACTTGGTTCTTTCGAATTGTAATGTTGTGCCCATACACAAACACATCAACCTCCCTGACATACGAAACTGCAGTATTGCCTCGGTTGTCATTCCTCTCAGTTATAGAGAAGGGAGTAAGACCGTCTAGGTTACCACAGGTCTTAGAGATAACGTACTTGCAAGTTCCCTGGAAGTCAAAGTTGTACCCATCAAAAGTGTGGTAGTGGGGGTCACCCCAGGCCCAGCAGGTGCCAGTGAACTTGGGGATGCATACAGCCTCACCCTTTTCAACACGACATGCTTCTTGGACACGACAGTTTGCATCTTTACAGGGATCTGAAAGAGACAGTCAAGAGTAAGTTTCAGCTTTCAAAAATAGTGACACCTCTTGAAAAAAATGAATTAAATGAACAACAGAAAGTTTGGCTTTTATTCCCTTATAAAGGCACCTTCTTTCATATGATTGCTTTCTTCTCTTCATGGCCTGTGACAAGAGGGACACTGGGCTGCAAAAATTTTTTCTTTGTCTCTTGCCACTCTTGCCAGTAGATTTATTGAGATTTTTTAAAACCCTCATAGTACATTTATTTAGCATTTAGGTCTATCTCTTTGACTATCAATTACATACATTGAGGATTGTATTTTTTAATATGACCGAATATGAAATATTCCAGAGTTATTAATATAACAATGTGTTGCACTGTAATTACAAACATAATTTTAAAAATAGTCGCACTTCATCATATCAGTTAATATCAGTAACTGTATATAGTGTGTGAATCTTGCCTGTGTTGTAGCATCCCCTGATTCCTTTCCTGACCATGCATTTGGTGTCTTTAGGACATGAATATTTCTCGCAGACAAGGCCTGTTGCCCGATTACAGGTGCACTTTGTGTTACAATCCTCTTCATAGAACATTTCACCAGGCTGGTGAATGAAAAAGCAATGGGTTATACTGGACGAGGGTAAAAATTTATCATTTAGAATAAATCTCAATGAAATGAATATCAAATGCACCACTGAGTATGAAACACATTGATCTCATTTATGGGCTAATTCTCATCACTATGCACTTTTGCATGTTTACTTAACAAATGGTAATGTGTACCTTATATGTTTTTCCATTGTCATAGCAACCACATTCAGTTTCATTGACACATGTCTGTCCATTGAACAGGAAACCAGTGTCACATTCACAACCTTCAGTACAGCCAGTGGGACACTCAACAATATCCGTAAGGCCGGTACAGGAATCAGAGCAGGTTTCAGCACACACCCGATAGTGGCTATTGGACGGGCATTTCATGGCTAAGAAAGCAAACAACAAAACATAAAAATCATTTTAGAAAAAGAAAAAGTAATTTAAAATAGAAAGAAATGATATGGGAAAATAACAAAACTTACGACAAAAGGATGGAGTCCTCCAGTCGACATCTACTCCTGCCAAGTGACAGTTATAGGCATAGGCTGCTATGCTGTCACAAAGCACATTCTCTTCTCTGTTAGAGGCACACAAATCAAACACACAGTCATCAAAGTAGAGCTGTGGGTCAATTTTACTGTGACAGGCTGCAAATGGTCCTTTGGATGCTGCAATGATACCACAATATGTGGGCTTCGAAAAGACAGCTTTGTGAGCTGTATCACAGTTTGGACAGTTATTCCCCTCACAGCCATTTTCACACACCACATTGGGAATGTTGATCTGCCATGATTTTCCAAACATGTTGACATTATTGGTAACTTGATGGTTGGACATCTGGAAGTCATCTTGTTTATCTCCATTGAAGTTGCCGCACAGCCCACAGACTTTGCCACGATAATTACCGGGTACCGTGACTGTCACATGGTAGACTAGGTCGTATGTGACCACCAGTCCAAAATTTGTTGAAATGACATAATTTCTACCCTCTTGATAAACCTTAAGTGCTCCTTCTTTTAGATTAACAGGCAGGTTGTTAAACTCCCCATTTATCTAAAATGAAAACAATTAGGTCAAAGGTTATAATTTAAAATCAGATGTAGATAGCGTTCAAATGAGAAATTCATTGCTCACCATCACTCCAAATATTTTGTTTCTCATGATGAGAGTGAAGCCATAGGCCTCCAATGAAACCAGTCTGGTGACAGAAACCTTTTTCTTTCCTCTCATTCGGTCCCACTGCACATTCTCCACCTGGACTGAAAAGGCCTCTAGATGTGTTCCCTCCACACCACAGCTCTTAGAGAGAATATATGTGCAGGTTCCTTGGAAGTCAAATTTCTGACCATCAAAAGAGAGGTAGTGGGGATCACCAGAAGCTCGGCAAAAACCTTTACCAACTGGATGACATTTTTGTACGCCATTCTCTAGCTTGCACTGCTCATTAGGACCACATTTGAACTTTTCACACTCAACCTAAGAGAAAGAGAGATAAGAAACATAATTTGTCAATCTAGCAAGGATATTTCCTTTAGTAAGAACACAATGCCTGTTATTTAAATATTATGAGGCGATACTTTCTTAGCATCCATGATAGGAGTGCTGAACAGTGCCCCCTCATGTATTCCTTCATTCTGCTTGGGGACTTGAACACCCATGTGGGAAACTACATTGACTCCTCGAGCAGTAAGATTTAAAGGGACTGGCCCCCAACTTTGAAATTGAGTCGGGTTTCCTTACTAGGCTGGAGTGCATGTCAGGAATTCTCTATAATGAACCCCATGTTCAAGCATAAGGATGTCCATCAATGCATTTGGCATAACAACATCTTTGGCCAAAGCTCGATGATCGGCTTTGTAGTTCTATCTTCTGACCTTCAGCTGCATGTTTTGGACAGAGAAGGGAAGCTCTGTCCACTGATCAATACCCAATGGTGAGATGGATAGGCTGAAAGAGGGGGAAGCAGGCCCAAGGGCATAGTGAGGGTCGGCTGGGGAACATCTGGTGGGGCACTTGGTCACGAGCTTATTCCACTCCCACTTCATATAGAGTTTCTCTTAGATTCTAGGGGAGGCTGATGTTCTCTGCCTCTGTTGTTGATGCTTACACTTAAAGCTGTGAGCATAATTTCTGCCGTAGTGGCCGCACCTGAGCCTGGTGGTGAACGCCGACAGTAAGGAATGCTGTCAAATTGTAGAATGAGAACTATCACCTCTAATTAGCCTGTGGGACTCCTGAGGCAGCAAGCAGGTATTGTGTGGCCAGTTAGGCTGCTGCTCAGGTGGTTGCAGAGGAAAAAACTTGGAGTAGTTTGGAGAGACTGGAGAAAAACTATTGGTTGGCCTCAAAGCGATTCTGGGTATTTGTTTCAATTGCAGCTCTGTTCCAAAACGGTTTTGTATTGTTGGGTTCAAAGGTGTACAAAAAAGAAAGCAGTAAGCAGTAAAGATATTTTTTCTATTACATATTGAGAAACAGAAAAAGGGAATATGAGTAAACTTTGTGAATAGGTATCGAGCAGCAATGAGTGTGCCTGGTTAACATAAACTGTAGAGAATATACTGAGGAAGCCGGAGTACCCAGAGAGAACCCACACATGCATGGGGAGAACATGCAAACTCCATGCAGAAAGACCACTTTTCTAATTAGCTTTAAACCTTAGATCTTAGCAATATTCTGCTCTTATGCAAAGAAAAATGTAAGAATGTTTGAGTTCTCCTGGCACCATACTAGATGATTAAATATGATAAATACAAACCCCAAAAGACTTGCAGACAAAATTGCTGTAAAAGGGGTCATGCAAATCGTTTAATAGTGATATATTTCAACTTTAAAAGTTTAAAACAAATTTCATAACGACTCATAATAAGCACTTATTTCCATTTGTGTATCACATAAAATCTCAATGACATACAAAGACATTTATGGTTGCAGGGGCAAAATAGTTTAAAATCTTTCAGAAAATTTAAGTCATACTTTACCTCTCCATCCTGTGCACACTTGCACTCCTCCTGACACTGACCATTGGGGTAAAACACTTCACCTATTCTGTAGTAGCGGTTGTTGTGAATGCAGCCACATTGCGAGAAGGGAACACAGCGATTTCCACTGAGGATATAACCTTCATCACACTCACAACCCTCCCCACAAAAATCCTCACAGCCTTGAGGAGGAGCTAGACTGCTGCAGGTTGCAGGACACGCAGTTGCACAGATTTCAAAGTGGCTGTTTTTGGGACATTTCACCTCTGTTCGCAAAGAACAAATAGTAATAGTTGTTTGTCACTGGATTATATTAATTTTAAAACAATACATACATATTATATGATTGTTTCTTCCCTTTTAATAATATTGATGAATTTCTTACCACAGAACTGACTGGTCCTCCAGCTGTACACCTTAGCCCCAGCTCCTTGGCATGCAGATGTGTATGATGTAATAGCCTGACACAGTACATCCTTCCTGCCTTTATACAGGCATACATCATAGACACAGTCCTTCAAGTAGTCACCTGGATCTACCTTGGCATGACACTCACGGAATGGCCCTTCAGGGTCTCCAATTATCTCACAAAATTCTTTCTTCTCATATTTTGCCTTCTGGGTAATATCACAGTTGGGACAGACCCCTTTGCAGCCTTCAACACAGCCTGGAATCTCAGCCACTCGCCAGCTTGAACCAAAGTCCTCTGGCTTGACTGGTTTGTTGCCATCCTTTGGTGTCAGATCATCCTGGAGTTTGCCATTATAGTTGCCACATAGACCACACACAGCTCCCATGTAGTTGCTTGGCAATGTAACAAATACTGCACTTCCCCAGTTAAAAGTGACTTTTAGGCCAAAATCTGTGGTGAGAACAGCATACCAGCCACTTTTATGCACAGATATCTGCCCTTCATTGATGTCAACAGGGAGGTTGACTAGCTCATCATTTATCTAAAATGGAGGTAGATTAATTATAATCTTGTGCAATGAAAAGGAACAAAGAGAAATCATAAATATACTTAAACTGTATGGGTATCTTACCATAATCAAGCCTTTTTCCGTCTTTGTGATGATGATTCTGGTAGAGTACACATTAATCTGTACTAACTTAGTAAAAGAAACCACTTTGCTGCCCCGGTGCTCATTTTGCACCAGTACTTCAAAGGGAACCAACTCTGGATTCTTGGAGCACAATGCAGCAAGTTGGTACACACATGTGCCCTGAAAGTCAAACCTCATCTTATCAAAGGTTACATAATGTGGATCACCAGTGGCATGGCAGGTACTGTAGGACACTGATTGGCATTTTCTTATGCCATTCACCACTTTGCATTGTTGCCCTGCCCCACAGCCCGTATCATGACACTCTATTTGTCTGCTCCCAGGAGCACATTTACAACTTCGCTTGCAGTGCTGGTCAGCCCAGAATGTTTCTCCAGCAGGAACATAGCGACCCTCATAGGTGCAACCACAGTTAGCAGTGGGCACACACTTGTCTCCACTTAAAACAAAGCCATTATCGCAGGTACAGGTCTCAACACAGGGACGTTTGCATTTAGATGGGGCGGTAGGGTCAGAACAAGTAGCTGGACAGGCGTTACCACAGAACTCATAGTGACTGTTGGCTGGACATTTGTCATCTGTATGGAGAAACAGTTGGACAAAGTGCCATAGATGAATTCAAACAACAGATTAGTTATATTCAAATTTAATTTAGTGTTTTACTTTACCTTGAGATACTTACAGCATTTTGCCATCTTCCTCCAATTTTGAATCTGGATTCCAACATCCTGACAGGCTTCAGTATACGACTCAAGAGCTTTGCAAAGGAACTGCCGAAGACCACCTCCCATACATAAATCATATATACAATTGTCCATGTAAGCCTGTGGGTCAATGACTGGATGACACTTACTAAATGGACCTGACTTTTTGGTAATTATCCCACAAAATGAGTCAAACCCATACTTGTTCATCAAATGGCTGTTACAGCTGTCACACCCACCCACACAGTCGTCTCTGCATTTGGGATCAGTCCCTAACCCAGGCACCTTCCAGCTGCTTCCAAAGTCCACAATCCCACTTGCCTGGGTGCCTGAGGGTGTGGTAAAATCATCCGCTGGGCTGCTATTAAAATTACCACAGAGTCCACAGGTTTTACCAGCAAAACTGTCTGATAGAGTGACCACAAGATTGTGATCCCAGTTATAACGCACTGTAAGGCCAAAATCAGACTCTATAACTGCAAAGCGGCCACACTGAAACACCTTCAGTTTGCCGTCATTTAAGGTTATGGGCAAGGACCAAAGGTTGTTGTCAATCTGCAAAAGAAAAAAGAAAATGCACAAATAACTTAAAAATAACAAACAAAAAAAAATCTGACAATGCACTGTAGCTAATGTGGATTAAAAGTTTTAAGAAACTCTTACCCTCACACGACCTCTTTCAGACCGAGCTACCATAATAGTGATATCATAGACCTTAACTATCACCAGGCCAACATACGAGACTCTGCGACTTCCTCTGTTCTCATTCTGGGCAAGGACTTCGAATTCTGGGAGGTTGCTGTCCTTTTCACAGTTTTTAGCAATGACATACGTGCAAGTACCCATAAAATCAAAGTGCCGTCCATCAAAAGTACGATAGTGAGGATCTCCCATTGCCCAGCAGGTACCAAGCTGTGGTTTCACCGGTTCGGCCACACAGGAGGGAAGCCCATCACTCATTTTGCAGACTTGATTCGCACTGCAAGTGATGCTACTGCAGGACAAGGGGGCCTTGTCTAAAAAAAATGAAATGGACAGATTTATCTGAAAAGGTTTGAAGAAGAGATTTAGATCTGCTTTATATTGTATATATTACCTGAATTTTGCCCATCCTTTGTACAGTGTCCTGCAGAACCATAACCATTCATGTGACTGACACCAATGCTGTAGAGCCCAAAGCTAGAACCAGAGCTGGAAACTGTATGGATTCTGTTGCCTGAAATTTCTTTGTAGGAGATCTCTACTGAAGAGAAATCTGTCCCGGTAACCTTCTTCCATTGTATGTCTTCTGGTAATTTTCCATTGTCCCAAAGAAGTCTAGCTGTTGCACTGGTTTTGGCTACAATCAGGGCCTTGTTATCAAAGTTTTCAAGAGCTTCCAGTGAGTAGGACGAGCAAAAGCGGTCCACAGACATAACTGTCATCAAAAATGGATCGTATTGTTGCCACCAGCTATGGTAGACACCATTAAAAAGCAGCAGGACCTGGATGCCATGATCAGACTGAATAAAAAGTGTTTCAGAGCTGCTTAATTGTATTTCCTTAGTCTGGCCTCTGGAGATAGTAAAGTCCTTGTTACTTTTACCATCGTTAATGGTGACATGGCTTGTTTGGGAGGCCAGAAGATAAACAGAGTCATATTTACTCTGGAAGCTTAGAGCCGACAAGATGAAGGTGGTTCCCCAACTGCTCACTGGTAAAAGCTGCTCATAAACATGATTACATTTAGAAAAACGTAAGGTGCAAGTGTGTCCCGAAAAGACCGCAATTGGATGATTGGAGGTAACCCTGCTACCAGACAAGTCTCCATTGCTCTGAAGCTGAACGCTCTCGTATGGGTCAAGGTCTATTGTTATTTTGTCACCTCTTCTAAAGACACGGTTTTGAAAGATAATTGATGCTTCAGGGTATATCTCCACCTGGTTTTTGTCTTTTCCGTTTGTCACAGCAAACTCTTTTTTGGAGCCATAGTAGCCGTTGGTTGGAGTGAAGATGAAGTATTCTGTCCCCCATTCACTAGTTGGATATATAACTGAGGTGTCAGCTGTGTACAGCTTGAAGTTAGAAGAGGTCACAGACACATCTGCTGAGGCTTCAACCTGAACAGTCTTGCAGGACTTTTCACTGCTGTACATCTCAATGCCAGTTGGAATACTGATGGTGACCCTTTCCCCAGCTTCAAGGGTTCTTTCTTCTTTGAACTTCAGGGGAGGCACTTGCACAGTAACTTTGGTGTTGGCTTGAACAGCTGTGATGTACAGCTGATAACGAGGATTGCTGTAGTTTGGTAAATAATTCTGCATAAATGAGAGGGCAAACTCCCTTCCTGTCCAGCCAGCATGCGATGGACCTAAGTGGAGAAAATTATTGAAAAAAATAGACACCTTAAGATTAGGTGTAATTTAGGTTGCTTCGGGCAAAAGCTAAATGTACTGTGTTTTACAGATCTTTTTTGCTGGACTCATGTGATAAAAGAATATGGAAACTACAGAGTCTATTGATGCCACAGTGATCGAAATATTTACAGAGATGGATGACTGGATTGCTGGAAATTATATAGATAAATAAGAATTATGAAAGCTTTCCCTAATAGCACAAAAAACAAACCAAAATCAACAAGACTGCTGGTGAAAATATTTCTATTTCTTCCCCTAAGAATAAAGAACAGTAGCTTTTAATTATGGAGATTGAAAAGTGGGTTGAAAATAGAGAAAGTAAATTGACTGCTTATAAACAGAACACAATAAGCAGACTCACAAAATGTGGCTACCATACTGTAGGTTAACAATAAAAGTTATTATTAAAAAATTGCTATACGCTTATATGATTATATGTGAGCAAAAATTTTTCAGCTACAGAAATTAAATACCACACTTAAGTAAATCTCACACTTAAAAGAAAAAAAAAAAAAAAAAAAAAAAAAAAAAAAAAAATATATATATATATATATATATATATATATATATATATATATATATATATATATATATATATATATATATATATATATATATAATAGCTGTTGTACTTACAACTCAAAAAAGCCCCCACAACACAAAACAGCAAAGTAGTCCCCATGGCTGAAAAAGATGAATCTGGTTTTAGTTTAAAACAATAAAATAAAATTTGCATTCAGTTATAGTTTAAACAAACCTAGAAACAATCTTGACGTGGAAAGAGCTTACCTGCTCAGCGATAATGTGTGAGCACCTCTTTTCAGTGTTCCACACTGTTATATACTGATAGCTCAAAAAAAAAAAAGCCAATGTAAAAAAAATTATCTTTCACTCCAACAGTACCACTCCTTTAAAATAAACAAGCAAAAGTTTGAGATGACTTTTAGGTCCTGTTGTATGTTGGTATAGGTGTGAGCATTATTACAAACTACATGTCATGGGATAAATCAATTCTGTTTGAGGTGTGACACAACTTGTGACAGGTTATTTGGGAGTTGGTCCTATTAAAATTTCAGTTGCTTCCTTCACACAACCCACAAAACTAACACAAAACATGGACAGCTCACAAAAAAGGTTATTTTCAAAAAAATGTTTTTTTTTTTGTTTGTTTTTTTGCATTTCACTTTGCTTTTATCAAAATTATTCTGCTACATAATACTTTACCACGTTCAGAAATGGGCTGACCAAAAAAAAAACCATGCAGATTCAAATTATTTGTTCTGATGTGGGCAAATATTAATTAAAAGACAAATGCAGTGATGAAAGAAAGTGATTAAACAAGATCACAACTTTTCTCTAAAGTTAATTGCGCATAACTTAACCAAACAACCAGAAAGAGATCAGGAAGAAATGACCAAATATCCTTCTCTGACCTATTACTAATGGCATTAGTAATAGGTCAGAGAATGACGAAATATCCTTCCCTGACCTATTACTAATGCCATTCTTGGATTGCCAGGGCCCTCTGATTCAGGAGACATGCTCATGTGTTTCAACAGCTGATGTTTAAGTTTTTATTGGAAATGCCAAATGATTTCAGAACAAGATTAATACATTAAAACCCTGAGCAGAGTTAAATTAAAAGTAAGCTTTTAGTTTGGTCGACATGTTTTTTTCTGACTGAAAGTAAAATTTGGAATGTCTAAGAGTCTTGAATTAAAATATGATAGGTCTAAAGTATCAGTGGAAAAATACAATTACCCTAAAGGAGCTGAAAACAGTTACTATAAGGGTAACCGTAAAACAGATGTTACTATGTTCCCATTAGTCTGAGAGGATTATGCACATTCAACGCATTATGTGCAATACAGCAAAAACTACGTTATTTTCAGACTTTTTTCTAAGTTGTAAATTGTAATAAGTTAGTGGTTGCTGATGCTTATCGTTGTGTGATTATGTTCTTTGTTTTATGATGCATGTTGGAAACCAGTTCCCCCCTGGGATATTATAATAACCTGAACTAATATGAATTTAAATGAATTTCAGTTCATCATTTGTAAGATTTACCAGATCACCTAAAGTTTAATGTAGGATCCTATCGGGAAAACTAATTGTTCACATACATACTCTGCTGTGGAGTGGAACATATGTTATTCTGTATGGCTTTCATCAGAGACTTTAGAGTTAAAAAAGATTCAGGAGAGCCTTTACTGTATCTGTTCAAAAATTTAGACAAATGACTTTCTCAAGACTTAAGACAAATTGAAAAGATGTCAATATGACATGTTCTTGACTTTGTCCCAATAACCTTCTTAGAACCAAGCTTTTGTTTGGAATTTATTTGTTCTTTATTATTTAAGTTACATGGGATTTTTTGGATCTACTATTTTTAATAACTGACCCTGTCATGATAGAAGTAATTTTAAAGATACAGAAACATCTGCTAAATTCAGGTTGCATATACAGAAAAGCCCAACTTTGGGGCTTCTTTGGGGAAGGTTTCAACAATGCAAACAAGTGTGTACCTCTGGCTCTGAACATGGCTATATAAAAAGTAAACAAAGTAAAGTAAAGTAAACAAAACCCTGCTTAATGAAGTGTACCTAATGGTCTTTAGGAAACTTCAACAAGTGCAAACAGATGTGTATTTCAGCCCATAGACATAATTGTTGAAAAGAAACCTGCAAAAACTCTGCACCAGGCCGCCTGTCCTTCCTGAACAGACCTACTAACCTTTGTGAAATGCTGCAGACCGTTCTGATCTCTCTGCAAGCCAAGAAACACATTGCATTGATTGGATTGGACACAGGACTTCCCAGGGCAGCCTTGCACCCTGCAACACATTGGATTTCTTAGGTCAGCCATCTCTGGGAGATGTGCAGCAGAAAAATGTGCAAACAGAGGCATGTGGGATCGGGTGACCTGAGACTCTTTCCTTGACTGTGGATTCTCTCCCTCTTCACCAGAAAAATTACTCTTTGTTTAGTGCATCATGCTTGTTGAGGATTACCTATCACCATGTGAAACTCGAGAAGCATCATGATAGCCTTTCTTGGAGGGCCATTTCCCCATGTAGCTTGGTGTTAAACTTAGCTGTTAAGAAGAGCAAGATCAGTGAAGTGCATCATCACGCAAATTATCCACTTCTTGATGTGGACATTGTCCTCTCGTGCAATTGTTAGTCGTGTAACAATCACATATTTTTTGTCCTTCTTTGACCGTTGCTGGCAGGTATGTTTAGGTTATTCTGCATGAGCAGCAGATAGCATGACAATTGGCTTATTGTCATACCACTTGACAACACAGAGCTCACTGTCTGTCCTTGTAACTGTTTATGAAGCACCTCATCCATAACGTTTCACTTGGCAGCTTTTTCATTGCTAACAAAACACAGTTCTTCATCACTGCCAGTTAGATACACCCGTTCTTCGGTATTTGATCCACAGCTGGGAGGCTCATGAAAAAGTGATCACAATACATTTTGTACCTGAATGCAAAGTTTCATACAGATGTTTCTAATCCCTTAGAGTTCTCAACTTGTGAGCTCAGCGTCTTTGCTTCCTGGTAGACTTCAGACCATCCATCCATCCATCCATCCATCCATCCATCCATCCATCCATCCATCCATCCATCCATCCATCCATCCATCCATCCATCCATCCATCCATCCATCCATCCATCCATCCTTCCATCCATCCATCCATCCATCCATCCATCCATCCATCCATCCATCCATCCATCCATCCATCCATCCATCCATCCATCTTCTAACACGCTTATCCCAAGTGGGGTCATGAGGGGTGCAGGTGCCTATCTCCAGCTCTCTACAGGCGAGAGGCAGGGTACACCCTGGACAGGTTGCCAGTCCATCGCAGGACTTCGGAGTCCGTTAAATTCAATTAACTAATGCCAGAGAAAAGTGATTTATGCCAACTGGATTGGGCTTTAGTGGCAAATACTGTTGGAATAGGCAGGCTCCAGTAAAAGGAATCATCTTCTCATCCATTGAGACACCTTCAGGTCGAGCCTGAAGGTTGCAGCCACTGAGTATGTGATTAATGACCCTCCAGAACTTTTTAGTTTGTCTCGCATCTGCCATAACATCATCAATGACAGCTTTCAGGTTGCTCCTGAGTTTGAAAAAAACTATCACATGGCATTGCATCACCGATGGCAGGGATTTGCAAATTATTTGACCAGAACATCCTTGTTTGAGGGTAATGAACATAAGACATCAAGATTAATGCCCCCCAAAAATGGTAGATCTCATCAACAGAAAAATGTAATTGATTTCTTACTCTTAGCCAGTGACATCGCGTGTGTGCAATCAGCAAGTAGTTTAATCAGCTCCATGTCAAGGTACTGTTCCAGATAATCCTGTGGGTAACAGTCTTGTCTTTCAGATCATATATCACCTGAAACTGAGTTAAGTTAGGGGTGAAATGTGTTAGTTAATTCCTATTCCAGCTGTCACTATAATCATTGGGGTAGAAATTAGCTTCTGTTGCATCAGGTGGGGACTAAACATCAGAATCATCTTCAGGGGAATCAGGTGGAGAATAATCATCTTCAGAATCATCTATAGATGTAAGAGATCCATATCCGTAAAATGTTCATCCACGACTGGATCATTCTCTCCTCCATCTGATAAATCTTCAACCTCAAAGTTGTCTATAACTGCCATAAGACGTTTTTTTGAATTTGACATGAAAGTTGCTCTGTAATGGAAAAAAACAACAACCCTAAATTTAGATAAAAGATGGCTAATGTATGATGTAGCTTGCAAGATAATTATTGCTTGAAAAATCTAATGCTGACAAGAACTACTGACACTTGTTATTTATTTTTAAATATTTCCAGTTATAAACTCAAATAATGTGACAAAATACCACTTACAATACCTATTTACATTTATAAACTCCTGTAAATATCTTCACATTTGTAAAACCACATGGCACAATCAATAATGAAATATAGCCCGATCCCCTCAAATGGGTATTTACCTTACAGACATTGCAAATGGCTTCAGTGTTAAAGAAAAATGTCAAATTTGCAAGCCTTATGAAGCTAAAGATGTAACTGTGTATAAAAAACACTGCTTACTGGCATGAAACTTGCAGACCATTTATTGTACGAGAGTTAAAGCTGTAAAACCATATTTAATTTCTGTTTATGCAACTTAAAATTTTTAATGTGTAAATACAGTGTACACTCTCTGCTGCTGTTAAATCATTGATGGTCAGTGTTATGAATGAACCTTACATGTTTAAAAAACTTGGAGCAGAACAAGTGTGTTATTTACCTTACAAATGTCACGATGGAGTTCTATTTTAAAGGAAACTTTACATTGTTGTTTATGCATATGTAATGCTGACTGAGATGCAGCAATTTCCTTCACTCCCTGCGCTAAGTGACCCACATTTACCTGTGTAAGTGCAGGCAGCATAGATACAGTTTAGCTGTACCGCATATATGTGAGGTCCTGGAAATGTAGACCTTGGTGTCTCTCCACTTTAAACTTGGTTGTGCAACATTTTCTTTACTTTTGATAATATCAACTGAGGTCTACTGTAAAAAAACCTCAAACTAATAGGTTAAGCTGATTTTGTTCTTCCTCTGCAATGTTTTGGTTGTTGTTTACTGGTCAAAGATACAGCCTGTTAAATCATGAATTACCTGTGATTAGTCAAATTAAGGAAGAGAAAAAAAAAAAGTTTACAAGCCATACACAGGCTGATTAATATCTGACCAGTGCAATCCAGAAATCACATAAACAGAACCTGTCAGACAACACGAAGTAGGTTGAGATCTCAAAATGCAACATATCAATCAAAAAACAAAACAAACAAAAAAAAAAAATATATATATATATATATATCAACAACAGAAGAGAAACAGAGTCCATGAAATTATGAGTCTGGAAATGGTTACAAAGTCATTTGCAAGACTCCAGAGCATCAAAGTGAGTGGAGTAAACAGGACAGTGATTAAGCTTTCAAGGAGCAGCCAAAAAGTACGCCAAAAACTCAGAATAGCATCTAAATCACTGCAGGCCTCAGTCAAGGTCAGAAGTTAACAGTAAATGAGAAAATGAGCAAAACAAAACCATCTATGAGAGAGTTCCAACGACAAACCACTGCTGACACACTAGAGAACAGACCTTTTTCCCTTTTACCAAAAAACATTATTTGTATCTTTTATCCGTTTGGAAAGATCCAAGACATGCTACATACGGTACGGAGTTAAACTAAAGATAGGGTACATTTCTATATGTCTACCTAAATTTTAAAGCATTTCTAAGTCTTTTTGTTGCACTTAGATGGAAGGGCAAGTTGTACAAGTCGGCTCTCAGTTTGACAGCGGTTGAGGGCTGGATGTTATCCAAATGTTTTAAGAGAACTGACCCAACCTAAAGTCAAGCAAAATTTGTAATTTTCTAAAGTGGATCTGAATTATGTTGACATAAACTGATCTCACTACAAACACATGTTGCCATTAGTGGGTGAGAGAGAGAGGCTGGTCCATGACATCAGCTGCAGGCCACCCTAAAAAATATATTGTATATTACAGTATACTTTTTTAATCATACCATATTATGGACATCAATAAAAAAAAAATGCTGGGCATGACACAAACTAATGACAAGCTGATTAAAACTTTATGATTCCCAGATATTTAAGACTAAATTACAGGGAAAATTGAAGGGCCAAACATCTTAGCTTCAGAGTACTGGAGGCCTGAGACAGCAGTCCTGTAGGATTCTACAGCATCTTTTCAAACCTGGTCTGACCCAGGAGACAGTTTCAGTGATATGGAAGACCTCCTACTTTGTTCCAGTGCCAAAGAAAACTTAGCCAACAGTCCTCAAGAATTATAGACCTGTTGCTCTCACATTTCAGAAAGTCCTGTTAGTCTACCAGCCAGAAGATATAAAAGCTATCAGGACCACCTGCAGTCTGTTTATTGCCCTGTAGTTGGAGTTGTTGATGCTGCATCTGCACAGACAAACCCACTGTCATTTAGATGATGTAGTCGGCATTGTGAAGAGGGTGTTCTTTGATTTCTCCAGAGCATTAAGCATGATTTTGTCTGACTTACTTTGTCAGAAACACCAGAAGACTCAGGTGGAGGCATCAAGAGTTGACTGGATCAAAGACTACCTGACAAACAGAGCACAGTTTGTTACACTGAAAGGTCTCCAGAGGAGGAGACTGGTTTTCCCAGGTATTTGAAATATATAGGGCTGCAGACCCTGAAAAATCTGAATCAAAGATCTTTTTTTTATTTGAATCAAAGATTTTATATTTGGTTTAAAAATGCTAATTATATTAGTAATAGCTAGAAAGCTTGTGCTTTCAAATGATAATTTTATCATATTAGATTTGGAAAGTAAGTAAAATATATTTTTTAAATTCAGTATTGTAATTAGGTATTTTAACATTATTAGCTGATTTAATCAAACAGAGGTACATCATATTGCTTCTTGGACATATAAATTATATTCTATGACCAGGCTCACATTGTGTGCCTTAAATCATTGTATGCTTGTTAAACCTGTACTATGTCAAGCTTGCAAAAGGGGTGGATAATCCCTCGGAACCAACGCATCAAAGATTAAACCAACATATCTTTTAAATGGTAGTAGCTGGAAGGAATAGATGCGGATACTATGTTGGCTTTGGGCGCCACACAAAGAATAACAATTTGTCAAGTAGGGTGCGGCAAAAACTTAGTAATAGGGAGAAAGTAAATATGGTTTAGCCCTCAAAAATTGTATTAAGAGCCTCTTTAGTAACAGGATTTAAAAACCAAATATTTAATGGTAATGCATTTCCAGGAGGGCAGTTGGCCTGTTTCACTCACTGTATGTTGTTTGCAAGGATTTGGATAAAGGTGTGCCTTTAGCGCTGTTTTTATAAGATATAATCCTGCTTTAAACCTACATAACATTCCTCGTTTATATTTGGTAAAATATAAACATAAGTTAAATGACTGTAGTCAGACAGTTGCTGATCAATATTTATTTAGACAGGCCTGCCCTTGTGAAAATAATTGACAAAAACCCGTTAAAAATATACCTGGTTATACAAAAATATGATTTGATTTACTTGAACAGATGAAATTATGATTATTGATGTTTTCTAACAGATCACACAGTTTGCTAAAAAAAACAGGGGTAGCTTGACTTTTATAAATATGGCTTCAATCTCCTCTGCTGTCACAGACTTTGTCCCAAAGTACTGCATTATGTCTCTTTTCTGGTTTTACATCATTTGACAGGCTACCACTGTTATCTCCTAGCCTGACGTAGTCCGACTCAATTCTAGTCAGAATATGAGTCTGATACTGCTCCATAGAGCTGTGATTATGGGGCGTGTTTCGAACGAACCAGGGAAAAAAAATGCCTCTGCACTCAATTGGATAGATCTACAACCAATAAGAGCAACGGAGTGCGTGACGTATGTTAAGCGAGGCATAGTTGTTGATGATCTTGATGAGCCTTGATCGCGTTTCTCTGTTCCTCTTTTAAAATTAATTTGCTGTCGATATCTTCTAGAACAGACCTAATAGCAGAATCTACTCACCCAAATTCTCCAGCAGCAGCCATTATTGTTGTCACCCAAGCACGCTTTGGTCACGTGGTTGATTACGTTACTCTTGATCATCTGTCCATCATCGTATAAAGCCCGCCCTGACAATTTGATTGGATCGCCTGACAGTGGGCGATAATACTCGCGCTACTATGGAGCAGAGCCAGACCGAACTTCCCTGAACTCAAACCTTGTGGGCGGGACTAAGTTCGGACTGGCACCCAGGCTAGTTATCTCCCTGTCATGTGAGAAATTGTAAGGGAACAAAAAAGAAAAGCATATTTATGATCTAAAGCTAATTGCAATTATGTATCAAGATAAAAAATGTAGCAATCAAATTTAACTAAGAAAAATAAATAAAAATAAATAAATGGAAAAAAACAAACTTTACATTCTACTTTATAATAATGAACCACTTTATCTTAGCGGATGACATTGAAGTTAGTGGTTGTGATGGTAAATAAATACGAAAATGTGGTAGCAACAATCCTGGAAGGAATAAGGAAAAAAAAAAGCTAAATCTTTTGCAAAAATTGCTAAAATCCCCAAAGAGTTCCAATCACAACTTTAATTGAAATTAAATTGAACCATTACCCACTGTCCTCCTCAGTGAGGGACATCATATTGAAGAAGATAATAAAGGGGCTCACAAGTTAGTCTGCTATCTACAAACAACTGGTGCCTTTGGCTACATATTTCAGCTCAGTCAAACAGCTCCACCAGCTACACTGTTTGATCTAGACAGAGAAAATAAATGTAAGGTTGTCACTTCTGAATACTCAATACTTCTGAATTACTCGTTGTTTTGTCTAATATATGATTTGATTTGCCAAAATATATAAAACTAGATTAGATATCCACATGATCATTGTCTGAATTCACACCTTGGTCCTAAAACTAGCCACAACTCAAAGAACAGAATGGGGACCAGGATTTTAGTCCCCATAAGGACATAGGTCCCCATGACGTGACTGTGTTAGCAGATTAAAGTGCCCAAACCTTAATTGAAAAACAGATACCCTCACACAAACCACACATGTCACAAAATCCTAAGTTGCAGTAGAAGTTCCCTGAAGGAGAAGAGATGCATAGAAATACTTCTCCAGAGTTAAAAATATAATAATGTACAGATCTTTTCATTTCAGGGCTTTCTTTTATTCCTCTGTGATGGAGAACTAAAAAGCTTCCAATTATCTTATCTTTTCTACCTGATATTCCCACATAGAACAGAAGCTCTGGCATCACACACCTCTGGTAAACACAAGCAGATGAAAAATGTTTGCCCTAACTTCAGTTTGCTGGTTATAGAATTTCATTAAGGGTCTACAAACCAATTATTAGTCAGAGCCCTAAATAACATATTGAAACTTTCTTAGCACTGCAAACCATTTTAGCCTTTTAGATCAAATGAACCAAATCTACTCTCAATTCCAAGCATCAGAACATAACATATGGAGACAACATTCCCTTTCTACACTTTGAAAATCTGGAATAAACTCCCAGTAGGACTGCTTACAAGTTGCCTTTGGCTCAGATAGGTCTTATATATATAAGGTTGCCTAGGTTTTTCTGCTAACTAAAAAAAATTATGTTATTTTTGTATGCCATATACAGTTGTAGCCATTCAAAATTTCCCAACTTCCCTTGATGGGCCCTTGGCTGGTCCCCTAAAATTCCTTTTTAAATATCAATCTTTTTACTAAAATATTCTTTCTGTCATGATTTGTGGACATTAAGATCTAAAGAGAACCACCTTTTCTTGGTCAGACCCTGTAATTCAGTGAAAGGGTGGAGTCAGAGTAAAAAATATGCATGCCCAGGGGAAGGAGGGGGTCACTCCAGTGGCTTGAATTTGGAGAGGATTTTGCTGGGATGTACAGGGAAGTGGGCTGCCTTTCGCTGGCGTTTGACTGAGAAGGGCCACTTTGAATGGTTACTACTGTATAGCTCAGCTGAAAAGTTGAAGAAGTTTATGGATACGGATCAACATTATTTGACCTTGGTTACAGCACTTGCAGCATAGACACATTAGGTCAAAGTAATAACAAATACAATATACATACTTTTTATTGAATACGTAAAGATAAGAATGAGGAGGTTGTGTTTGAGCAAAGATACTAAATTAGATCTATAGCGTTCATAGCTGACTAGTCAGGATGTTAGGTGTTAATTTAATTAGACTATGAGGAGAAGAAACAGTCTTTGTGACAGTTGATTGTTGCAAATAGCACTCTAGATGGAGGGACGGTCAGATCTGATCATCTTCTCTGTAGAACAGCTGTTCTTTGCAGTTTGGAGCTGTCATGTCTTGTGGACTAACAGTGATTGATGAGCAATGGATGGACTAATGACAGCGGTGTAGAAAATTACCAGCAGCTCCTTTGTTAAATACTGCAGAAGGTCTGTAATGGGTAGTTTTCCAAACAGTTTTTTAGGTCCCCAGATAGAGCGGTTCCAAAGAATTGAAAATACCTCACAAAAATTACTTACAGTAAGATACTAAAATAATAGTTTTATTAATTTTTTACTTTCATAAGCAATGAATCTAAAGCAAATAGATTTGTCAAATGATCTTAAAAATACTACAACTAATCAGAGATGTGTTAAGTCCTTGAAACAGTAACTGATCAGACAAAGACAGAATAAAACCCAAGAGAATTATGTGGTTAAATCCAACATGGCACATCAATGGGTGAACAAACTTTCAGGTCTGCATTTAAATTTCCAAATGGTCTTCCAAATGAGATGTAAAAATAAGCAGAAAAATAAGTGTAACAGATTGTAGGAGATGAACTTGCTTCCTCAAATATTCAATGGCAAAAATATGAACAGTTGCAAAGAGCATTCAAACGAAAATGCACAGTATATACCATGGCAACGTTAAGCTCTTCACAGGACAAGGAAGCTGGTTAAAAATGATGGGAATATGTATGAAGCTGACTATAGGGCAAACCAGCAAGAAATCCTAGAAGAAAAGTCTTGAGAAGTTAGTTGACTTTCTCCTTTCGCCAACAGGACAGTAAATACAGCCAGGCCCAAAATGAACAAAACAAAGACTTAAGTGTTAGAATTCCTTGATTATATGAAGTTCTAAATGTTGTGAAAAATCGAGACCAACACTTGAAAACTGATGTGCACACACAGTAATCCAATTAACCTTAGTTATACCCATTTTGCAATAACTGATTGACCAGGCATCTCACTCTCTGTATGCACAAAGCTGGTAGAGTCCTAATCTGTAATTACAGCAACGTAGAGACTCAGTCGGGCTGAATACAAATGGAAGAGACAATTAAAAATCATATGTCATTTTCTTTAGCGTTTGCATTAAGTTCTACTTCCTTTTTGTTTAATGCATAATGTTTTGTTTTCAATACACTTTTTATGAAGTTGTAAAATATAAACTGTGAATAATTCCAGTAATTCCAATAAAGGCCTTAAATACTTTTGGAAAGTAAGCCAGTGGCATTAAAGTACTTCTAAATTACAAACATTGAGCTGGTCATGCTCCTTCTAGGTTAGTGACAGAAATTAAAATGCCATTTGTAGGAATGCTGAAAGTAACCTTGTTAAATAGACGGAAGGAAGAAAAGCAGGCAACAGGCATTGTCAAACAGAGGAGCTAGTAATCCATCAAAGTCAGATTCAACACAGCCCTGAAGGAATGGCAGGCAAACATCTGGGGCGCAGCAAAGCTATTTTTATTTGAACTGACTGCTTTGGCCACGAGTTAAGGTGGCTGCCTGTCAGACTAGAAATTATGAGACATGAATGAGCTAGTTTCTTGTCATACGTTTAATTAGCTTAGAAATGCACATGACAGATCTGTTCTGGTTTGATGAAATGAAAACTACCAAACAAGAAGTCTTTTTATCCACTGTCTCACCAAACCTTGCTTGTTAAACAACAATGACATATGCCTGTCTTGCCTGATGATAAAGCTTGTCTGTGAAGAGAATTTCAAAGTCCTTCTTGCTAAATCACCATCCAAAGCAAATGTTACAGTTTCATTATCACGTTGACATTAAAGGAAGAAATCCCAGATTTCATGTATAGATTAAAAATATCTATATTTGAATTCAACTACGTAACTTCTTAGGGACAAATTCAAATTCCAACTGATCTTTTAAATAGAATTTGCGTCATAAAACATTTTTCTTGTCCATACTGTACTCATAGCTTGAAATGTTGTTGAGTACAACAGGGACTCAGCGCAGTTGGCAATCATTAAATGTAGTCAAACAATACATGAGTGATTTTGGTCTTTGCGATGCATGGCGATCTCTTCATCCTAACAGTAAGGAATACACTTTCTTTTCCAATGTCCATCATTCCTACTCTCGTCTGGACTATTTCCTAATCAGCAGCTCACTGCTGTCTGACGTCTCAGATGCTGTAATCCATCCTATTGCTGTCAGTGATCATGCTCCTGTTACTTTAACCCTAATAAATAAAAAAATAGTCCCACAAAACAAGAGCTGGAGATTAAATACATCACTGCTTAAAGATGAAGAGTTTCTCAAATTTTTCAAGGAAGAGTGGGCATCATACTTGGTGTGCAATGATTTACCAGGAACATCAGCATCTATACTATGGGAGGCAGGGAAAGCAGTGATGAGAGGTAAAATTATTTCATTTTCATCTCATAAAAAAAAGTTAGAACAAAAAAAGATCCAGGAATTAGAGGGAAAAATAAAGTTACTAGAAAGCTCGCTAGATGAGGAAAAGTTAGGGGAAATCCGTAAAATAAAACTAGAACTAAACGAATTTATTGAAAAACAAAATAAATTTTTAATTCAAAGACTTTGAATTGACAACTTTGAACATAGCAATAAGTCAGGAAGCTTCTTAGCTAACCAGCTAAAAATAAACAAAGAAAAAACGACTATATTTGCAGTTACAGATTCAATTGGTAATACATTACAGGATCCGGAGGATATTAACAATGCCTTCCGAGATTTCTATAAATCTTTATACACATCACAGTTAAATCCATCAGATAATGATATCAAGCGATTTCTGGATAAAATAACTCTTCCTAAATTATCAGAGAGTCAAAGAGCGACCCTGGACTCACCGCTGTCTACAGCTGAAGTTCAGGAAGCATTAAAAAACATGCCAAATAATAAAGCGCCAGGTCCAGACGGGTTCCCTACTGAGTTCTATAAAGAGTTCTGGAACATTCTGGCCCCAACGTTCCACAGAATGCTGCAGGAAACTCTAGATAATGGCAAATTTCCAGTTAATATGAATTCTGCCACCATTAGTCTCCTGCTTAAGCCAGGCAAAGATCCTATGTTTCCGACCAGCTATCGTCCCATATCCTTAATTAATGTGGATATTAAAATAGTCTGTAAAGCTTTAGCAAAACGGTTAGATAAAGTCACTCCTCTCATAATCCACCCAGATCAAACTGGTTTCATTAAAGGGAGGCAGTCAGCTGCTAACACACGCAGACTGCTGAATTTAATAGATTATTCCTACAGCAAAAATCTTAAATCCTATATATTGTCCTTAGATGCAGAAAAAGCATTCGATAGAGTAAACTGGAAATTTTTATTTGCTACTCTACATAAATTTGGCTTTGGCAATTCCTTTATAAATTGGTTAAAAATATTATACAGCTTTCCAACAGCCTGTGTCAGGACAAACAATCAAACATCTTCCAGTTTTTGTCTCCAGAGGGGCACCAGACAGGGATGCCCACTCTCCCCCTCACTTTTTGCTATTTTTATTGAGCCTCTGGCTGCTACAATCAGACAAACAAATATGATTAAAGGTATAAAAGGCATGAAAATGGAGCAT
This sequence comes from Cyprinodon tularosa, assembly GCF_016077235.1. NCBI lineage: Eukaryota > Metazoa > Chordata > Actinopteri > Cyprinodontiformes > Cyprinodontidae > Cyprinodon > Cyprinodon tularosa. The sequence goes on along the minus strand of NW_024039485.1, from coordinate 61,582 downwards.
AAAATTAGTCTTTACGCAGATGATGTATTACTTTATCTCCAGCACTCAAACACTTGCCTCTCTCAAGTGATTAGTTTACTAGAATCTTTCTCAAAAGTCTCAGAATACTCTATAAATTGGTCTAAATCTGTAATACTACCAATTAATTGCTCTCTACAGAATCCCTCAGGTCTACAATTGCAATCAGGAAATATCAAATATTTGGGAATTACTGTGTCATCTAAACTAGCTGAGTTACCAAAACTCAACCACACCCCTCTTTTAATGAAAATAGAAGAGGACCTAGAAAGATGGAAATCGCTTCCGATCTCCCTTTTGGGTCGGGTAGCCTCAATTAAAATGATGGTCTTACCCAGAATTAACTACCTATTTTCAATGATCCCAAATAAACCATCAACCGAATGGTTTAAATCTCTAGATTCTTCCATCTCTAAATTTCTTTGGAAGGACAAACCCCCTCGTATCAGCTTAAAAACACTACAGAAAACTAAAGACAGAGGGGGACTAGATTTACCTAACTTCCAATACTACTATTTAGCAAATAGATTACAATACATCTCTAAATGGATAAAACATAATCCCTTAGATGAGCCCTGGATAGACACAGAACAGGATATATGCAGTAATATAATAATCTCAGATTTGCCGTTTATTAGCTCTAAGATCAAACGGCACCCATGTTTCAAAAATATTAACATCAGCTCTTCCCTGACAGCATGGTGGGAATTTCTAAAAATAACGAACTCATCACTTATCCCGTGCAGTCGTACACCCATCTGGAATAACCCTGACATTCTACAAAACAATAATGTGATAAACTTTCCGTACTGGAAGAATAAAGGTATTACATATCTGGATCATTTGTTTGAAGGTACGGAGTTTATCACATTCGCTAGATTAAATTTGCAATATGGCATTAACAAAAATAAATTCTTAGAATATGAGCAAATCAAAGCTATAATTAGAAATAAATTTAAGCATATTGATGGAGGTTTAATAATTCCAACTAAAATATCAGAGTTTCTAGAGTTAACCCCCCCCAAACTACTGTCTAAGTTATACAGGACACTGACTAAACTGGATGATACAATATCTCTTCCTATTACTAAATGGGAGGAGGATTTATCAGTCAGCTTTGAACAAAACATCTGGGCTCAGATATGTCTAAGAACTTTTAACATGACCAGAAACCCCAATTTACAATTAATACAATACAAAATCCTCCACAGAGTGCACTATACAGGTCAAAGATTATTCAAGATGGGTTTTGCGCAATCTAACATCTGTCCACAGTGCACAGGCAATCGACTTGATAATTATTTTCACGCGCTATGGTTATGCACGCCGGTTCAGAGATTCTGGGTACAGGTATGTAAGGATCTATCACTGTGCCTGGGTTGTAAAATCCTAATTTCCCCTTCAGTTTGCTTGCTGGGTGACTTTGAGGGAAGCTCTATGGGAAAAAAATCGGTTTGCTTGGCATTCACTGCATTATGTATCGCAAAGAAAACTATCCTCATGAATTGGAAGAGTAAGGATAAACTCAACATCAATCAGTACAGAGATCTGTTGTTGGATCATA